>NC_051162.1:135224110-135372777 GCF_013339745.2 Dermacentor silvarum
GCAAATTAAAGAATCAGTTTATGTGTAATACCCATTCGAATAAGAGATTGCCGTGCTATGCTCAGTTTTTATGTACGAAGCTTTGTTTTTTTTTTTTTTTTACGCACAATCGAAGTTGTTACGTAGTCTATAAATTTCTTATAGTGATTGTGAATAACCACTTTTTTGTTGTATAAGAGAGACTGGCCACGTTCTGCAAACTTCTACTATGTATATAAAATATATTTTGTTTAACCGGTACACAGGCCTCTGTCAGGTATTGCTTTACCTTTAGCTTCTGTACCTTTCTTAGAAAAATTCAAGAAACATAAAGCATCTGATTATGATTATGATTCAAGTGCGCATACTTGGTAAGCATACAAGGGTTGTATAAGCTAGGGTGCCTCGATGCCCAGCGCCGCCGTCCAGGGTGGAGACAACCCCGCTGGCGCCGCCATATTGTGTCACACGAGCTGAGACTCAGCTACGCTTGCGTTCATAAAGTGTTACTCGCGGCGCGCTTCCAAGTGCTTTGCCTTGATGAGGATTTTTTTATCGGTGTCCCATCTGCATATCTTTATAACCAATAGCCGTTAACTCGTCGAAGGTCGAAGACGTAAATGTATGGCGCCGGGAACATGCCCCAAGTTGCCTAATTCAATCACATTTAATATTCCGTGTGTATGCTTAAAATACGCACTATTTTTTTTGCGCTTCGATGCTTGGTATATAAGGTTTGCGACCCCCTGTGTGTGGAAGTTTTTCTTTTTCGCTGTTGTATTTTGGTTTACACGTCACGCCTCCTTTACCGTAGCCAGCCACTCGCGCACGGCGGTTAGTTTCCCTTGCGTTGCGCGTGCTCTTCGCGTTCGTTGCAATTATTTGACGATATCTACGCGCAATTTTTGCTTTTTTTGCCCACAAAACTGTGTGCTGACAGGATTAAGCTGGTGTAAAAATAACTGCGATGTGAAAATAAGGTTTAGTTAGTGCTGTAGAGAAAAATGTAACGTAACTTGTCTGTGTCAATCTTGCGTAGTACACACAAGAAATCAAACGATGCACAAAATACATTTACTTATAATGTCTAGTACAATCAATCATGAAAGAGATATGTACATGAAAAATTATATGTACTGTGTGGCGCCTGAAGGTTATGTTGAAAGACGAGATAAAAAAATTAAGTCGCAAGGTAGGCTCGACACACAATTCGGGATAGAGAGAGTTTTTTTTTTTTATTTATTCATTACATGGGGGGGGGGGGGGGGTCAAGTGAGTACATCAACCTTATTACACACAATATAAATCGAAAACAAGAATGCAAACAAGAAAACGCAACCGCGGGTAATATTAATCAAGATATCCAGCCAGAATACATACATCAGCTACCATCGAATACGTCGCATCAGCCAAACACATCGATGGCGAGTACAGAACATTTCATAAATAACCATTAGAACACTGATAACTACATTGAAAAAATAAACAACACTGCATACATATCACGTACAAAAACCGTAAATGAAACTAAGACAGTCAAATACAGATTAGCAATGTTTTTCACTTCGAAAATATAGTCCATGATGATGTAGGGCTGTTGACTTTAACAGACGGCGCCCATCCTGTCGATTTCCCTCGTACTGGTCCTCTTCAAAGTGTTTCTAAGTACAGGTAAAACAACAAAAGTGATTATTGATATGAAAAGTTGCCTTGTAAATACAGAGAAACCCATTACAGTGCTTAAAAATAAATTTTAGCAGAAGCAATGCTGTATTACCTCGCTTCACACGTTTCGAAGAAATGCACAGGCTACAACAGACACCATGCCAGAAAGCGCCGAAACATTTTGGTCCCATGATGCCCCTTAACTCTACTACACCTGGGCATACCGTGCACAGGCATTTAAAGACCGTCACAGTACCCACTACGATCGGGAATGAGCACGAATGACCATCGGCTTACGATCACCACGCTACAAATATGTACAAGTCTAAAAAATCAGCTATGTAACGTAACACCCTGAGGTCCGCAAGATATCTCCTGAGAAATCAGAGAAAATCACAATGTTTCGCTTACCACGTACAAAACAGCCGCTCTCCCCAGACGAAGCACTGCGTTCTTTAGTCCCAAATAACCAGTACCGAAAAAAAAAAAAAGAAACAAGAGACACACACGATGTGTGCTTCCCGTGAAAAGGGAAAATAGGTGGCTTACGTGACGATTCGTAGCTAATGTAAGACTATTTCGCGGCTAAGCATCTTCGTCAGTCCTTAAAATAAGGGTACAGACTGCGCCCATCAAAACGAAAAAAGCCTATGCGACGCGCGCTCGCAAACCATACGCTACTCAGACAGCATCGGTGCAGTGCTTACTTAGTTCGTGAGCGAACGTAGGTACGTGAGCGAGGATCAGAGAATACTTTCTTATTTAAATGAAAAACACGGTGCGGTAGTCTAAACATTCTTGACACTTACCTCGCAAATGCAGGAGTTATCCGTTGCCTTCCAGTGATCGCGCTTATACTTGGGCTTCCCATCTCTTCCGTCGCTCTGGGTCCCAGGGGAAGCGAAAACAACGCAGTCCTTTACGCGTCGATCCGGCGCACTTGGGAACACAACAGCCCGTCATGTCGACACGATGCACTTGATAGCTTGTCAGTCATGCGGCTGAACACTGTCTAGCAAGTAGAAGCGTCCGCGAAGCATCCGCGCGCACTGTGCCTCGAACTCAGCACCGGCACCAAGCAATCGCAACGGCTCGCTGTGACACAATATGGCGTCGCAGCGAGAAAGCGGCGGCGCGGGGGCGGTCAAAGGTTGGCACCACCCTGAACGGCGGCGCTGGCATCGAGGCACCCTAGTATAAGCCAGTACACAAGTGCTTTCGCACAACCTTTGCATATACATCTAAACATGTATTTTCTGTAGTTCTGCTAGAGTGACGCTGCTCGCAGTGGTGAAGAAAATAACTTTTTTGAAGAAATCAACTAAGAAGCAGTGCAGGCTGTCTATATACACCTGTCTACAGCACAAGGAACGCTCGCGTCCACACATTTTATATTTGCCGCCAAGGAGCTTTGCGGTGAAGGCGAAACAGATGCGAATTACGAGAGCGATGGGAGACAACTCGAATTTTCTGTTCTCGCGTAAAACAAAAAGTCATTTGATCAAAGCTTCTTTTGAGTTTGTAAACAATAGAAGGCATCACTAGAAGCGCCATTTAGCGTATATTTACGAGGACCACCTCACCGTACGTTCCACAGGTGGGTAAACATAGGTCATAAATGAGTTTTTTCCCCCTCATAATTATCGTCCTCTGTGCGCACTGCTCGGCAATATGTGTGTCTAAAAACATTTTTCGTATAAAGTACTGCTCCCGGGCACATAACTGATATGAAATTTATATTTTTGTATGGAGCCGTTCCGAAAAAGAAAAAAAAGATCCTGAATATGGAATGATTTGCTCTTTTTATTTTTTTCTAATTTTATTTAAATCCATTTTCTCCAAACCGCCCAATTCTTGGCCGATCCCCCACGGTGGGTATGTGCCATTTGTGCTGTGGATCATCATCATCATCATTTGCCCACTTTTACGGCTTGTACAAATGGGGGAATGTCTAACTACATATGAATGCAATCAGTGCCTCCTCTATACTTCAGTGCCCGGCAGACGAGCGCTACAACAATAGCCCGCCGCCGCCGCCGCCGCGAGTACAGCAACCCGCCGCCAGGCGCCGCCACCTAAACAGGGCGCTCCTCCCTCATCCACGGCGGGGCTCGACTGGCAAGTGCGGCCGTCAACGCGCGTTTCTTCGAGTTGGCCGCACTACCCGCATTTCTTTAATGTCTAATTTCGAAGCTCAGAGGTACACATGTGGTTTGTTCCTTGCAGTACGAATTGCGAAGTGAAAACGGTAACTAATGCTGTTGTTATGCCGCGCCGCCCAGCAGTGTGCGTGCTCGCTTTCGGTTTAAAGTAAAAGCCAGCAGACGCGTTTTGTGGGGCTGCCCGCGCAGCAATGTATAATAACATGGTGCGAACGAGAAATGACAGCAGCATTTATTATATTGGCTGTTTCCTCAAAGCTTGAGGCACTTCCTTGAAAGGGGCTTTTTGGCGAAGTACCTATAGGCATCATGCTTATCCAGTCACGGAGAATGCATAGTTCGATAGAAGAGGTCGCAGGAAACGCACAGAAATCAGTTCCATGAGTTTCAGCCTGTGCGGCTCGTCACTGTCCTTCCATTTCAACAGGTTGGAGCCACAGAGAGCAGGAACTGCACGTTCTACAAGACTAGTGAGGGGTTTCTCAAGGGCATGATTTTCCTTCAGTGCCTGTTCAGCAAACGTCCGTAGGGTGTCAAGGACAAACAGGAGCTGGTACGAAGTGATAAAGCAATCCACCTCGATCTCGGCTGCGAGTGAATGTCAGGAGTGGCTGATTTGTTACTGGCTTTGTGCAAAGAGCTACACAGTTCTCGCAGTTCATTTGCTACATTATAACACGAGCAATGTAGCCTCCAATATACACTGTCGCGGAAATCTGAAGGGAGGGCAGGTGCAGAGGCAGGAGCGTAGTGTTCAGTCGTTCTAGAACAGTCATTGCAGTCTTTGCAATTTCTGACCGCGGCTGCACTTGTTCTGCCGGTGTCTTTCGAAGCAATGCAGTGGATATTCCTGCAGTCTCGCTGTGAGCAACGTTGGAAAGTGCATTTGAGGCAGCAATTCCTGTTTTAAGCACTTTCTCAAGTCCTGAAAGGGCTGCACGGACATCCAAGGTATCATTGCAACCCGAAGACATACGCAATGTCCCAAAGAGGGATTCTATGGGATCACTGTTAAATTTGCGCGTAAGCACGAATGAAAACTCAATACTCAGCAGGTACTTAATGCATGCTACAGTTGAATACGTAGTGATGAGAAATGCTTCATATGTTTCCTTGGTCAAAAACTCCTTCGGATGGCTACATCTCTTTTTCAAATCCTCCAAGTACATCGGCATAGTAGCTTCAAGCCACTCGATCCGGTCATCATCAACATTATCATAATGCCGGGCATCTGCAAAGTTCCTGACGAAGGTGCTGCGTTGTGTTGCTTGTATCATGAAGAACAAACCAACGGTAAATGTACTTCATGAATGTAATACTAGGGCCTGCGCTTGCAAATGATACGCTGCAAGTGTGACCCACTTGTTCTTTCAGGTGCTCCAAGGCAGCAGTTACAGCAGGAGACAGCACCTGCACGGCTCTACCGACATTCATCTTTTCAATATTGTTTGGGTAGACATGCTTGCGACTGAGGTAGCGCACTGGTCTTACTGTCAAGTCTTTTTGAAGCTCGTAGACAGCTTTGAGATGCGAAGACGATATTTCTCCTTTTGGCCCGATGTCATGGGCCAAGAACTGGGAGCGCACATTTTTGAGAACATGGCACGGATCAAAGCTTAGGAAAAGGGGTCGCTCAGGGTCACAGGGATGTTCAATCCGATAAGTGAGACAGCCATATCCCAGGAGCTTAAACGCATGTACATTTACTTTATGGTTGTCCGTAACGAGCCTTGTGATGCGAAACCCACAAGTTTCCACTTTCTTCATGATGAAGAGAACCAGCTCATGGAGTTGAGCGCCAGTCAGCCCTTTGGTAAAAAAGTAGCCTACCGGGATTCTGTAGGACGTGGACAATCCGCTCATCACGAAACACAGGAGCGAGTTTGCTAACACAATATCCTTGTGTTCTGTCGAAAAAAAAAAAAAAAAAGCGAGTGGATCGTGCCAGCGGTGGGAGCTACCCTGTTTGCGTGGCGCCCCCGCGCGGCCGCCGAGAGCAGTAGAGAGGAGGAAGTACGACGGCGCTGGGAGAGCGTATTGCCGGGCACTAAAGCATAGAGGAGGCACTGGCCGGGCACTAAAGCATAGAGGAGGCACTGGGTGTGTTCACATCGAAGGGGCTCAGAGGCAGGAAAAATGGAGTGCTGTGTTGTCAAGCGTGTGCGCAGTGTTGGTGTTCATTAGCACCGTTATATCGCTGGAACTTATGTTAACTGCGTGTAATATGTTGTGTTAGATGCTGTCTCCCCACTCACGTCCAGTTCAGTCTCTCTGAAGGTAAACTTGAGGAATCTTAGTCGTGTAACGACCCTCTTCATTATGTCTGTGTTTAAGCAAGTTGCATTTGTGCGAGGTGTCGATAAAGAGCAAGCCGTTCTTGTCCCTCATTCTCAGTCTGCGCACACAGCACAGCTGTTGAGCGGAGATGCTGCTAGGAAGTTTTACGACGACACTGTGTCGCAACCGTCGACGTCCGTCGACGTTGTCGAGCCGGTGACAACGACGTGCGCAGGCCGAAATCACGGGCGCAAAACTTCGCATTTTAAACCAGTGAAACCTGTAAAAGTCAGTGAATACTTCATTGCCGCTCAAAGTAATGATATTTTAGAGCTAAAGCGATGTCTGAGTTCTGGCGTTGATGTAGACGTCACTGACATTTTCGGTTGGACTGCTCTTATGAGTGCGTCTTTTGATGGTGCCGCAGCTAGTGTTCAGTATCTCTTAAAAAACGGCGCGAGCAGGTACTTGACAAATGCGCAAGGGAAAACCGCTATCGAACTAGCTGCACAGCGTGGGCATGTTGAAGTTGTTGAACTGCTCTGTAAGCCCGAAAAGCTCGCCAAGACGGAGACCATTCTGAGCACGGAGCCGCAGGCTGAAAATTCTCGACGCCATCCAGAGCAATTATGCCGCGTGTGTGGCAGGTACTTCACTTCCTCAGAAATGAATACTCATGAAACGTCCATAGTGCACCAGTTTAACCTGAGACGGGATAGCCCACCGGGCGTGACACATTACGGGATTTCCGAAAACAACGCCGGTTTCCAAATGCTTCTCAGTATGGGTTGGGACAGGGATAAAGGGTTCGGACCGCGGGAGCAGGGACGCAAGTTCCCTGTGAAAACTGTGCTCAAGCGCGACCGCAGCGGACTTGGAGTCGAGGCGGCCACTCCCCGAGTGACGCATTTTGCACCGCACGATAGAGCCGCCGTTGCAAACGTGCGCGAAAAAGAGTCGCGTGAAGGTGTGGCGCAATCGCTGAAGAGGAAGCGGAAAGAACAGGAGAGCCGCTCTCGGAGAATGAAACAAATGGAGATCGAATTTCGACGGTCCTTCCACTAGCTGCAGCAAAAAGCACTGTTCGTGAGTATTGAGCTTCTTGTAGCGAATGGAAATAGGTTATACATTCACCAGCCATGATAGCACTAGAACATTGGACATATTTCATGCTTGATATAGTTTCAGTGACTAGATTGACATTTATATGCGGGCAGTCTGATGGTTTATCATCCATTAATTTACAGCACATTTTCTGGCAGGTTTACAAGCGGTGCACGAGATCCATATAATTTTCATTTTCACCAAATCGAGGCCAAGCTTTCCTACAGCCACTATCAACTATATGTTCTTTTTAGCATTTTAGCCTCTCGCCAACAAGCTGTTAACAGATTAACGCATTCACTGAGGTATGGGGAATCTCGGTTATTCCCTCTTGTGCAGGACTTTTCTGCGGTGTGCAAGCTATATCCAAAAAAAATTGCAGATCGCACGCACTGTGGGAATCGATGTTATGCGAAGCATTTTGCGGGTGCCTGGCCATCCACCATAGTTTGGGGTTCCGCAAACCGTTACCAAGTGAACCAACGTGTTTGCGTAAATTGAATAGTAGTGTAGATGGGTCGTGACAGCAGCCCGAGGATGACAATGTCGAAGACGATTGTATGGCATCAAAGGCATGATATCTATGCCGGCCGTTCGATGCGAGCTTACGACACTATCGTGGGGTTCTACATCGGTAGTGGACGAGCATAAGCGAGAAAAACACCGATTGTGATGTCATCAGTACTACGTGTTATACATTCGTACGCACCTATGGCTACGTCATGTGGTGTATGTTAAAATGACGATGGCATTTGTACTTTAACAAAAAAAATGCTAGAACATTATTAACTTGGGCGATCATGAAGTCGGCAGAATTTTGCACAGTTTCTGCATAGCATAAACTGCTACACGGAAAGTTTTCGGAAAAGTGGGCTGGTCCCCGAAACAGTGCAATCTAACACGGCGTCCCGAAGTGCAAGCTGGTACGAGGAAAAAAGGCAAGGAAAGTGGCAGGTTGCGCACACGCCAAGTGTTTCAAAGAGGTGGCTGCCTTTGGAGCATGTCCTAGTGGTTGTAGCGCCGCGCTGCTGTACTCCACGGCAGAGGTTCTATTCCACCATCGGTCACACATTGTTTTCAATTAACTAAAGCGAGGTGAGACAGGCACCTACCGTACCGCAAAGGGCCATGAATGAGGCAAATGATGCTTCGCATTGAATGTCAGCAAAGGGGACATTTTTTTGCTGTTGTTTCTAATTGGATGCATAGTAGCGTCACTTAGAGCTTACGAAAGTTGCAAAGGTGTGTGACACCAGTAAGTAAAGGAAGACCTTGTTAAGGCAGTTAACTCATTGGGACTTGCATCTATGCTGTGAAACACTGTCTATGATAAATAGCAAGGTTATCTGTGTGATACATCTACACTAGTGTGCACACTGGCATGTGAATATAGGTCTAGGGTCCCCGCCCTCAAGAGCAGATCCAGGTTTTGTTCAAGGGGTGGGGGGCTTTAAGATGGTGAATAATAATGATGAGAATGGTTAGTTTTTACATGTTGGCAGGTTCTCTTCAATAATCATGAAAGCTTTCTTGTTTCTGCAGAACGAAATAACAGTAACAGCTGGAAAGCAGGACTTCACCAGTTTGTTGCGTCCCATACGCTGGTGTCGCACACCAAACTATTGTTTAGCGGGGAGGGGGGGGGGGAGGGGGTCAGGACATCCAGATATTCTTGCCAGATTCGCGCTTGCCAGCCATGGAGTTCCTTACAGTTATTTGGAGGTAGTGGCCTTGCAGCACTGTTGTGCAAATTGGAATGCCCTGGGGCTCTAGATTGGCATCTCCCTTGGAGAGATGGAACGAGACACATCCGGCAAATTGTGTTTCGTTTGCCACAGTGGTTCACTAAAACAATCTGTGATATGCTGTTTTTATCTGTTATTATGTAAGAACATTTATTTATTGAAACATAGGCACTCGTGCTGGGTTGTATAGTTATATTAAACGTGATTCGTGGGTCGTTAAAGTTGAAGGAGCATGAGAAAGTCTGTGGAAGGTGCATTGGTTTCTGTTTCCATTTTATTGATTTACTTTTGCACTACACGTTAGTAAACATTAAGAACTTTCTCACTTAGCCTCATCAGAAATTTTATTATATGGTCGAAGTTATGAATTGCCATCCACAGAGTGGTTTACCTCAACTAATTTTAAAATGCGACCAGTGTAGTAGCCAATATAAAAACAAAGCAAAGATTGGGGTGCCATTATGTAATAAGGCGAGCTACCTTCCCTGCAGCAGACCCCGTCACCTCAACCAGCACCCATGATTGACATTCTCCCACATCAGAGTTGAGGACCTAACTATTTTTCTTTTTCGGCCTTTGCTTACTGTACAGAGTATTTTCAGAGGTGGTTCTGTGCACTCTGTAGACCACGGGATTCCCAAGTTCTTGCTGCTGCAGGGTCATGTCAGGCAATCATGCCTCATAGCTCATGCCTGACATAGTAACACCATTGCACGTGATCCTCCTTTTGGCCGAAGTGGCTATATCAAGGAGGAGAGTGAATGGGCTTTCCTTTGAGTTTCCAGCTGTTCTTGCGGTGGGGGGGCATTGATGTAATACTTTGCAGACACCCTTTAGAGATTGAGGCTCCCTGGCGTAATTATTGAGTTCACAGCTGCCCATCAAAGAAAAAGAAAACGAGGGAGAAAGTCTGAAAGTACTGTTGGCAAAGTCAGAGAATCAAAGTGTGTTGGCAAGCACCATAAAGAGTGGAGTGGCTCTCATTTGGTGCTTGGAGTGGCACACATATCAGTTTCTGCTTTGTTTTTCATTCATGCAGTTGCCTATATTTCAAGCTGTTCACATATTTTAACCTTCAGGATATAACAAATGAATACAATGTGACACTCAAGTCTTATACATGGGCTGAACTGTGCTTGAGCCTTGAAAGCCGCATTGTAGTTATGCACTCTCTGCCCATGCTTGAAGAGCAAAGTAATAATCTAATATTGTCATTTTATGGAGGATGGGGCAGTCCCTGCATTGAGGATGCAGAGTTTAACTTAGAATCTGAGCATTGCTGTGTTTCTTGTTGCATACTGCAAATATTTTTTCTGCAATTTAGACAATGGTGTAGTGCTAAAGCAAGAAGGTGAAGTGGTAGTACTACGCCCATGGAACCTGAGAATATACAATGCCTTCGTTCAAGATAACTGTTATTGGGGAATTATCTGGCTGAAAGAGCCCTTTTAACTGCTATCATTGTAAATGCCAAACGCATTGATTCCACAGAATGAATCCTACGACAGCACGGGTGAAGCAGTACTTGGCAGACATTGAATCGACTGCCGAGACAATCTTGGCTGACAAAGAGCAAGTGGTTGAGCTTGACCGACGACGACAAAAGAACAGAGAAGCTCTAAGGTATGTCCTGCGCATTCCACATCTGGTTGTAGGATATTAAAATGAGGACATTTGATGTGAAAATCCTGCTTGTGAACATGTGAGAGTCAGTAATACCCTGGTCAGATGGGCAAATTTAATCGACACTTTGAGCAAGCTCAATTCGCTGCATGAAGTGTCTTTCACTTTGTCAGCGCTCTGCTAGATGGGAAAGGAAGGTATCCTTCGGCTTTGATGGCGATGCACTTCATGTATTTGTTATTTTAGGCAATATTTGTAAAATAACGCTAAATAGTGTGTAAGTGCAGTATTTAGTGTGTAGTGTAAACAAAGTAATTTGTGCCAACTGCATTCACACACACTCTTCATAATCCAATACAAGAGAGTATTGCATCCAATGCAAGCTGAGGAATGGCAGTTTCAATTGCAGATGACTACTTATGGTATGGTGATTGTTATTACATAATCACAGAGAAAAAAAAGTAGTTGCGGAACTAGTGCCGACTTAGCATTGATTATAATTTATTTTTGAAGCATTACTATCGGGGCTACACACTTTGATGTTTTGATGCAGCAAAGTGAGTTCGAGAATGCACTTGCTGGTGAATGCATTCTACAGTGAGTGTCACTAAACTGTGCCGTTTGACAGCCTGAAAATAACACTAATGGCGAAGTAACACTAAATTTGCCCATCTTACTGGGGTATAAGTAATGCTATTTCTGTAGCATTGTGTTGCAACCTTGTGGCATTGTGTTACTGAATTCAGAGGCCAGAATAGAAATCAAGGGCATCGCATTTATGAAAAGTATGTTTCCTATGAAGCGTGATGTGGATTCAATGTTCGATTGTAAGCATTTCTCAGAAAAGTTAAAAAACCTCGTGCCACATTCTGTGCGAGGCATGGTGCTGGTAGAGCTGAAATAAGTTGAATGGGGATGAAGCTCCCGCTTGCGACTGCAATTGCTCAAATAAGATGTGCGTCCACTGCTGTAAAAGGATATATGGGGATACAAAGCTTGTTCAATAAATGCTGAGACTGGGTCTAGTATTCTTAGCTGCACGCTTGCTGCACCATCTCTCGGCGTTTTTTGTGAACGTTGCGGCTCCAATAACTTCCACCAGATGCCACATCACTCTCACTCTAATATGGCGATAACAATATTCGTTTAAACATGAGATAATATTTCGTCACCTCCAAGTGTACTGGTTGTGACCCATGGTGACCTTACCTTAACATTGCTGTGCGATCAAGTTTTGTGTGTAGCTGCCACAGAAGCTTATGCCAATTTACCTTGTGAATTTGGAAAAGGCATTAGTTACATCTCGTGCAACTTCTTTTTGGTAGTTCAAGGACGTTAAAAAGGGCAGGGATGACCCTGAGTTGTAGGGAGGGAATGGTGCACAGACAACACTAGGGGCGCGATCTTGTACGCGTTCCAAAATGGAATGGAGGCGGTCCGTTCCATCGAGCCGCACACGATTGGTCAATTTGAACCGTGACGATCAAATTGACCAATCGTGTGCGGCTCGATGGAACGGACCGCCTCCGTTCCATTTTGGAACGCATACAAGATCGCGCCCTAGGGCTCTCGTTGCTAGCACTGTGCCCCAAGTTTCTCACTCGGAAAAACATTGCAACAATCCTTACACTTGCCCAACAGTCCTTGTCTGGCCCCTAAGACCTTTTTTTAGCCCACAGTAAAAAAGGAACTGAAGGATCGTCATTTTGACAAGTAGCAGAATGCACTCAAGGCTTTGGAGGTGATTTTCAAGCGAATGGTGAAACATGCTGAAATGGTGAAAAATGGCTTCGCCCATGTCTTCCAGGCATGGTAGAAATGGCTTTGACAGGTGCATTTCACTAAATGCAGAGTACATTGGAGGAGATAAATGTTCTGATAAGTAATTTTCAGAAATAAATGTTGCAGTGAATCACTCTCAGACTTCATTGAAGAGCCCTTGTAGAGGAGTTCATGAGGCAAGAGGCTTTAGATCGATCATGAACAGACTTCATTTAGCTATCCACTTGGCTACAGCAATATTTGTGCTTCACAGTACTAGTTCGACAAAGAAAATTGCTTGGTAGACAATGGGCGCAAATGTGTTTGACAAGGTGCCTGTAAGGAAGGTGGGAGAGGCCCTCTACGAGTGGTTTCTCTGTGCTTGTGCCATCAACTTGCCAATCACCAGGCCAATTCTAGCCACAAAGGTGAAGCAGTTTGCCCTAGTGGACTTCCAGCCAGGTGGCGGCTGGGTACAGCGCTTCAGAGAGAAGCATGGCATTGTTTACAAAGCCGTCACCGGCGAGGGAGCTTCGCTTGACGTAGAGGCGAAGCAGAAGTGGGTGGAGGTAACATTTCCCCTAATCCTCAACAGCTGCACTGACACCGATGTATCTAATGGCGACGAAACAGGACTGTTCTTCCAGATGTTGCCATCAAAGATGCATGTACTCAAGGGAGATGTGTGTAAGGGTGGCAAATACAGGAAGCTGCGCCTCACTGCATTTTTGCGCGCAAGCATAGACGGGAACAACAGGTGCCCCGCATTTGTCATTGGGAAATCAAAATATTTCCCGCTGCTTCCATTTTGCTGCCAGGATACCGGTACGCTACCGTCGCAACCGCAAGGCATGGATGACGCGAAAACTTTTTCCTGAGTGGCTCTTGGAGTTAGATCAAAATATCAAGCAATCTAAGAGGAAGGTGGTACTCTTCTTAGATAATTGTAATGCCTACGCTCTCAAGCGCGGAAGCTTTTTTCCTGCCGTTGAACACAATGGCAAGCGCAAGCCCATGAACGCCGGCATGATCGCCAATTTTATGGTCATGTATCGTCACCGTGTCCCGAAAAAGTTGTTCTTGTTGATGGACATGGCCACGTGGGCAAGCAGGAAGCAACCAGGCTTGAAGATCAGTCTTTTGATGGCTGTGCAACTTATCTTTGGTGCACTGACCGAAGTAAGCACTTCTATGGTGCGCAACTGCTTTAGGAAAGCATGCTTTTTCCGAGGCAGCAGTGACTTATAGAAAGCCTGCGAAGCTTCCACTGACGAAGTGATGCCTGAACTTTGGTCCACAGTCGACGAAGATGCTTCATGACTCTGAAGAGTTTGTACAGTCAACCACAAAAGTTTGCGGACCACGCAAGCGCGTGCCAGACTGCCTATCCGCGCCACCTAGCGGTACGCCACCTAGCGGCGACAGGGGCGCTCTCCCGGATATGAGCCCTCTTGGTACTCGCCTGCCTGTTAATTTTTTATTCCCGTGCATGACATTGTTAGTTCGTTGTGTTGACGCAGAGCGCTGTCTGCGATAAGACCGCCACATATCTGGCTTGATAGCAGTATCGGAGCAATCACTGCAACCTTTGTCGACTGGTGTGCCAGTGGGTGGATAAGTTTCACGAAGCGCTGCGACAATTTTTTTACGCGACGTTTACTGGTGCACTTTGGTTGGCAGCATCTTGGTCCAATGAGTGTTGCTGCTTCTGCGTCTTGAGAGAAAGGGTAGGGAGGTGTTTCACTGTCATCAAAAATAAAGAAAAAGCGGATGCATAGAAAATTTTCTTTCACACATAGGCGCATCTTCGCATCAGTCGCTGAAAACGTAGTAGACTTGCTTCAGGCCACGTGGTGATTGCCTATTTGGAAAGATGCCGCTGCGTGTTCCACTTGACGAAAGAAGGCACATTGTGCGTTTATTTATAGAGGGAATACCTCAGCGCGAAATCTGCCGCCGAACCAACAGGAGCCGGACTGCCGTGAATAGGATTATTCAAGCTTTCCGTGACGATGACAGATTCACAGATATGGAGCGCAGTGGGCGTCCAAGGGCCACGACTGAGGAAGAGGACCGCCTGATTACGGCCGCCATCGTGGCTGATCCTTTTCAAAGTGCAGAGGATATCCGAGAAGCGCTCTCGCTCACGGTATCGTCTGAGACTGTAAGAAGAAGGCTGAGTGAGCTTGGCCTGCAGTCTTTCGTAGCAGCACAGAAGCCCTGCCTCTCAGACAGCCAGCTACAAGAACGACTCATGTTCGCTACAGCAATGAAAGATTGGACAACAGAGAAATGGGGCGATGTCATCTTTAGCGACGAGTCAACTTTTTCCACGCGCTGGGACCAACGGAAGCGGGTTTGGCGTCCACTAAACTGCAGGTGTGTTTACAGTGTATTGGCAGTTAATTCACGAAGCTAATTCTGCATCACAACATGTTTCACGTAAAATGAGCTTTTGGACATTACGAGATTTTTCTGTAGTGGTATTATGTTGAAAACATTAACGATTGTTTCATAGTACTACTTACTCTGAAGCTAATTAAAAGCTGCCAGTGGGTCTTTCAGTACTATCTAATGATGTTTGCACGTTTTCTATTGCAACTCTATAACAGCATTATAAAGTTCATACGCAAGAGGAATCACAACATTTTTAGACGCGCCGCTGGAACCCAATTGTATGCTATTTCTTGCAGATATCTGCCTAATTACACACAGAGTGTTCTATCCAGTGGACGGTGTTCTGTGAGCGTGTGGGGAGCAATCAGCAAAGATGGCCTTGGTCCCCTTGTGCGTCTGGAAGGGCCCTTCACTGCGTCACGGTACTGCGACGTCATCACTAGACACCTCGTTCCGTATGCGCTGGACGGTCCCTTCAGCGACGGCTGCTATTTTTTTCAACACGACCGCAGCCCGATCCATAAAGCACGTATCGTCCAGTCATTGCTAGAAGAACATGCTGTTTGCCAGCTTGAGTGGCCTCCATGTGGCGCTGACTTGAATCCCATAGAAAATGTCTGGGGCATGTTGAAGAAACGGCTGTCCACACGAGCCAACCGCGGCCGCACGGCCGATACGCTGTGGCAAGCGATCGCACAAGAATGGGAAAGCCTGCGCGGTCGACCGGAGATTACTGAATCTTTGTACGAGTCGATGCCCACACGCATCAATAAGGTGCTAGAAAACGGCGGACATTTCACTTCCTACTAGATCATTGAGAGACCTATGTTTCATGACACTTCTGTAAATGTCTTGTGAATAAATTCATCCCCTTCAGACACGAATTATGATGCACTGTCTGCAAATGCGTCAAATGCGCATGGCATCATTTCAAGACGCTCACTATTACATTCCAAGTAAGAAGACGAAGCAATGTGCTGTTTTGTGCGAGTTTCAGTAAAAAAAATTAATTAGCGTATAACTCATTATCTAATTATTCTGAAATCCGTCAGCTTCAATGCTTGCATAAAAAGAATCAACTATTAGGCCCGAAACGCATGCACACTTGCTTTTTCGGTTGTATTCGTGTCGACCGGAGAAAAAAAATACTCTTGACGTTGGTCTTGGAACGCGGCACGTCGAACGATTGTCTAACATGGTAGTGTCTCCAGCAAAGTGATCATCTGCAGCAATACGCAGGTGGTGGTGGTGGTAAAACTTTATTTCCCAAAGAAGGGGTCCTGAAGGACACTTGGCTAGGCGCCAGGTGTAGAGGGCACCTCCCACGTCGGCACAGAGAGCCCGAAGCTCTCCGCCGCCTCGCGGGCCTTCTGGACAGCCCGAAGTTGGTCGTGTAGTGAAGCACTTTTTAGCACTATGTCCCAATGTTCCTTGTTCTTGGCGTAATCGTCACTCGATGCACAACCACACAGCATATGGTTCAAGTCAACACGTTCACTGCAATGTTCACACACATGTTGTCCGTCGTAGTCTGGGTCGATGTGCTTCATGCGCCAGGGGTTGGGGTATGAGTTCGTTTGGAGCAAGCGTAGTGTGACTGATTGGCTGCGCGTTAATTTCTTATCCGGGAGGGGGAACTCTCGTCTGCTTAGATAAAAGTGTTTAGTGAGCTCGTTGTAAGTGAATAATTGATCCCTGTACTCGATATGCGGGGTAGCGGGGGAAACTGGAGGGACGCGGTCGATGAGTCCTCGCGCCGCCTCGTGTGCGATCTCGTTGAGATTCCGCAGGCCGCCCCCTAAGCTGCCCATGTGTGCCGGGAACCAAATGATGGAGTGATCGGTGATATTACTTCCGCCTAAGATTCGTAGCGTCGTCTTGTCTATCCCACCCTTGGCGAAAGCTCGAGTGGCTGCTCTAGAGTCGCTGTATACAGTTGTGAAGCTCGAGTCTTTGAGCGCTAGTGCTATCGCTGCTTGTTCGGCTACATCTGGCTTCTTAGTGTAAAGCGTGAGTGAGTTGCGCGTTCGCCCGTCTCCGTCGATTACTGCTACCGAGTAGGCGTGCTTTCCCGGTATGTACGCAGCATCGACGAAAGCTGTCTGGTCGGGAAACCTTGTCGCGTCTGCCGCGAGTGCTCTGGCGCGGGCGAGTCTTCTTCCTTGATTGTGGATCGGGTGTACGTTTCTTGGGAAGGGGAGCACTTTAATTGCTTCTCGCATGACTTTAGGTAACTGCAAGACGTTGTCCCTTTCCGCTATGGTGTTCAGGCTGAGCTTGACGAGAATCTCTCTGCCCGCTTTGGTGCCTGATAGGCGTGCGATCTGTGCCGTGTGCTGAGCCTCGATGATTTCGGCAAGGGTATTGTGCACTCCTAGCTGTAAGAGTAGATCAGTGGAGGCATTATCGGGGAGCCCCAACGCTGTCTTGAAAGCTCGTCGTATGTGTACTTCGAGCCTTTTCCGGTGTTCTTTTTTCCAATTGAGCATCGCAGCCACGTATGTGATGTGACAGAGTACAAAAGCGTGGACCATTCTAATGGCGTTGTCCTCGCTCAGTCCCCTGTGCCTATTCATGATGCGCCGAAACATTCGGATCGCGTTCGCAATCTTGATCTTGATGCTGTCCAGCATCACCCAGTTGGAGCCGTTACTTTGGATGATTAGTCCTAGGATTCGTATTTTGTCAACCGTATGTATGCGATTTCCGTCCCTGTCGTGTAACTCAATGCATGGAGTGTGGTGTCTGCGCCAGTCATTGGACGGGCGCCCTGGTCTTGGGGGATGGTAGATGAGTAGCTCGGATTTTCTGGAAGAGCAGCGAAGTCCCATTGGGGTGAGATGGGCTTCAGTACAGGAGATGGCTTCTTGCATGCGAGATTCTAATTCCGCATCACTGCCACCAGTGCTCCAGATGGTGACATCGTCTGCGTATATGGTGTGCTCCACGTCGGCAATTTCACCCAGTGCGCGAGAGAGCTTTGTCATCGCCAAGTTAAATAAGAATGGCGAAAGTACCGAGCCTTGCGGTGTTCCCTTATCGCCCAGTTCAAAGATCTCCGAGATGTGCTCGCCTATCCGGAGAGTGGCCGTTCGATCCTCCAGAAACGCCTTGACGTAGCGGTAGAAACGTGTTCCGAGATTGTGTTCAGATATGGCTTTGAGAATGGCTTGATGTTGGATGTTGTCAAAAGCTTGCTCCACGTCAAGTCCTAGTAGCGCCTTGGTGTCTCGTGTGGGGCGATCCAGCAGAGTTTTCTTGATTCTTAGCATAGCGTCTTGCGTTGAGAGACCCGGCCTATAGCCGATCATATTGTAGGGGAAGTACTCCTTTTCCTCTACGTATTCCGATAGTCGGTTCAGGATGACGTGTTCGGCTAGCTTTCCAAGGCATGACGTTAGTGAGATCGGCCTCAGGTTTGGTAGCCCCAGCGGTTTGCCCGGTTTTGGGATGAGGACCGTGTTGGCATGCTTCCACTCTGCAGGTAGATGGCCGGTTTTCCAGGCTTCGTTGATTTGTTGCGTTAAGAACATGACCGATGTGTCGTCTAAATTTCGGAGAGTCCGATTTGTGATACCATCGGGGCCTGCTGCAGAGTTACTGTTCAGGTTGTGAATTGCGAAGCGTACTTCGCTTTCTGTGAAGTCCGCATCTAGCTCCGAGTTTGGGACACCGTCGTAGTTCTTCCTTTGTAAGCTACGAGATTGCCCCGATTTAAGCGGTAAGTACCGTTTGGCAAGGTCTTCTATAAGTGCTTCGGCAGTACTGCTTTGCTTCGCGTGGTGTACTAATTTGCTTAGCCTGATCCGTTGCATAGTTTTGGACTTTGTTCCGTTTTCGTCGAGGAGGTGTTTTATGAGCCTCCACCCACTCCCTTTGCGTATTTGCCCGTTGAGGGAGTTACAGACTTCGTCCCATTGTTGTCGGGAGAGAACCACGCAGTATTCTTCAATGGTCTTGTTGAGTTCGGCGAGTTTCCTTCGTAGTCTTCTGTTGAAACGTTGACCCTTCCACCTGGCTAGTATGGATTGTTTGGCTTCGAGTAGATTCGCCAGCCGACTGTCCATTGTCTCTACCTTAGCG
This sequence comes from Dermacentor silvarum, assembly GCF_013339745.2. Classification (NCBI taxonomy): domain Eukaryota; kingdom Metazoa; phylum Arthropoda; class Arachnida; order Ixodida; family Ixodidae; genus Dermacentor; species Dermacentor silvarum. The sequence continues at coordinate 135,242,907 of NC_051162.1, forward strand.
TCCGTCGTAATCGTTCGTTCCGAGGCTACGATGTCTGCTTTGAGCTGTTTGGTCCAACTAGTTATCGTATGCTTCGTGTTTGCTCCTGTTGAGTTGGATGGCTGCGTCCGTATTGCACGAAATTTGTCCCAATCGATTAGTTTGTACTCCCTTTGCTTCTTTCCCGGTAGCTCTGCATCAATTCGGAGAATATAGTGGTCACTGCCAAGGTCTATGCCCGAGTTGTGCCAGGCACATTTCTCTACGCCCCGGACGAAAGTGAGGTCCGGTGTTGTGTCTCGACATGTGGAAGTGCCACATCTAGTTGGGGTTTCTGGGTCTGTGATCAGCGTGAAGTCGAGATCGGAGGCTGTCGTGTGAAGACGATCTCCCTTGCTAGAGGGATACGCGTAGCCCCACGCCTGGTGTGGGGCGTTAAAATCCCCACCTACAATCAGCGGACTATCTTTGGCGAGGCGCGCGATCTTGCCCAGTATGCCTCTGAATGCTTGCCTCGTGTCCTTAGGGCTGCTGTACAGATTAGTGAGAAAAATGCTTTCCTTGTTCCCTACGTGGTCATTTGGTATGATCTCGATCGTGAGGTGTTCTAGATAGCAGGCTGTGTTGCGGATTTCATGCCGAATGTACGGGATCTTCTTTCCAATCAGAATAGCGACGCCTCTGCCTTGCTCGTTTCTGTGGGCTTCGGCTTTATATCCCGTAAGGGCCAGTTCAGTTATGAGTGTTTCTTGTAGCAAGATGACGTGCGGCTTCTCGGTTTCTGATTTGACCATCTGCAGGAGGACCGCCTTTTTTGAGGCGATCCCCCTGCAGTTCCATTGCCAGATGCGGAGATTTCGTGTCTTATTTGTCATTGCCATGTTGGCTGTTGTAGCCCCCTTCACTTGCAGTGAAACCGTCATGTGGTGGGCCTTGCGCACCGACGTGTTGTGAACTCATCCTCTCCAGGGACGGTACTACAGTGTTGTTTAGATACATTTCCATTTTCTGAACTCGCGTGCTAAATATGTCCATTTTCTCGTTCATTCGCACCATGCTCTCGTGCATGAGCCTCATGTTCTCGCTCATGGCGTCCATGGCGTCCTTCACGTCTGATCGCACGGCCATTCGCGGTTGCGTTACAGCTCGCTTCTTAGGAGGCGGGCATTCTTCGCGTTGTTCTCCCTGTCTCGCAATCTCAACTGGCTGGGGAGTTTCGATGTCGGTTGGTGGTCCGGGAGTGCGCGTTGGCCTACTGATGTTCGCTTTACGTATTTCAGTTAATTCGAGTGTTAGCTTAGTATAAGCGGCTTTTAGCTCTCTTAGTTCCTGTTCTAACATAGCTATCCGCTCTTTATCTGGGTTGCGGGACTCACTTTCCTTTGGCGTGGTCGTCGTAGCTCCTCTGACTTTGTCTGCCCACGTGCCGTCGCCTCCGTTGTTCTTTCCACCGAAGCGCACCTGTGACCTTGAACGACTCCTGCTTGCCCTCGCAGGTGTGTGGCTCCTCGATCGAGAGCGTGAGCGGCTGCGTCTCGGCGTCTTCGACGTAGATCGGCCTCGTTCCGCGTGTTGCTTTTCTTCTTCGACTAGCTGTGCCTTCTCTTGTTGCTCCAGTCGTGCTCGTTGTCGTCGTGCGCGTACTACGTATGGAATGAGATAGCGGTTCTTACACACCTTGTCCGCTGTCGCGTGCAAGCCCCCGCACAGCTTGCATTTCGGATCGCACACATGGGATGAGGTGGGGTTAGGAAGTCCACAGCCCCTGCATTCGGTGGAGTCCGGCTCGGGGCAAACGTCCGCACGATGTCCGAGTTTGCCGCATACGTAGCATATGTCCACTTGTTTGCGATATAAGGAGCAGGGTACCAGTGTTGGTCCATATCTTACGAAGTTTGGGACGCGAAGTCCATCAAACACAATGATCACTGATCCTGAGTTCTTTATTCTTTTCGCCGCTAGTGCCAAGGGGTTGCGGTCATTCACGATGTTTCTTTCAATCGTCCTGTGATCGTCGGCAGTGTCGATGTATCTGATTACCCCCTTGCAGGTGTCACTTGGGGCAGTTTCGTAAGCGCTGACTGCGTACTCTTTTCCGGCTATTCGGATAGCCCTTACGTCCGCATACTTGTCTGCATTTTCTCGAAAGGGCGTGCTCGCCACCATGATATTCTGCGTAATATTGGGACATATAATGTCCTCCATGGTCTGCTCTGGATTAAGTTCTACTGCTGCCATGAGGGCTTTACTCACTGAGGTCGGTCCGATCTTTTGTATGTTCAAGCCGCCCTTTGGGCGAAGCACTATCTTGATGTTGTCTTGCGGTAGGGGTGGCATGCGTGAGGCTCTAATCACCCGGTTCATAATGTTAGGAGGCGTGCGAGAAGAGCTCACCTGCCCGCCGCTTGTATGTTGTGCTTGCTGTGGCGCAGTTGTTTCGGCGCGTTCCTTCTTCTTCGTTTTCCGGCTGATCACCACTTTCCAGCCAATCTTGTCCTCTTGCTCATTAGGTATTGCTGAAGTAGTCGGAGTTGCTGGTAACTCCTCCGCAGAGCTATCCATTTCTTCGCTGGAAGTCGCCATTCTCTCCGTATCGCGCCCGGCGCGAAGGGCGGGTGGCGTCTCGCCGAGCTCTCGCGTTCCGACCGGCGCGCGGCGAACGCGTCGGCTGAGCCTAGCGTCTGGTGTGCACGCCTAGGGTCAGTTCGGTAGCGGCGTAGACGCGGTAGAAAAGTTCTCGTAGATTCGTCAAAAATGGTGCCCTACCTCCGAATCGGGTATCCACGGTTTCCTTGGAACTTCACGAAACTCTTGGTGCAAGAACTTCGGCGAAATTGGATAGAAATCGCTGCGGAATCATGTGAAGATGACGGAGCCGATAGGAGCACGTCCACAGACCTCGGCGACCGCAGCGCCCTCCTGAGCAATACGCAGGACAATGATGTTAACTGACCGCTAGTTGTCCCATCAGGAAGCGGACACGAATGTGCACACTGAGTTTTAGGTCATTTGAAGAAACACGTGGCGTGGGACGCGCCTCCGAAGTTCGAGTCCCCAAACGAGGACGCCGTGTCGCAAAGGGTTATAAAAAGAGTCATCGCACCCGATTATTTCTTATTTTTCTAAATGTAACCACTATAGCAGCGCGGTGGTTCGGGCTTTGCGCAGCAAAACCTGGGCGCAGGCGATCAAATCCCGGCCGCTACTGTCACTTAGCGATGGGGGAGGAACGGAAAAATTCTGCCTACTGACTAAGCATCTGTGTCCCATGGCTGCCTCACCGCTCACGCACGCACTCACGAAAAAAAAAAAACAGCGTGGCTACGCGAAAATAGAACTGATAACAGCCGAAGAATACGCTGTCTGATTACTTGTACTGATATTCTGCTCTCAAAATATAAGCAAGTAGCCCTGGCTAACAAAGAGCGCGTCACGTTGAAAGAGATAGGTAGAAAATATTTGCGCACAGTGCGAAAATATACAGGCCATAGATTTAAGGAGGGATGCGTCTTCAACGTAGTGCTGCTGTCGATCGCTGGTGACGTAGCGGAAGTGTCGCGAAGAGGCTCTTGGCCACGCGCTCGCGTGGTCCGCAAACTTTTGTGGTTGACTGTACATGTGGACGAAGCATTAAAAGCATCAGAACTTTTAACCGAAGAGGCAGTTGTCGCGAACGTGCTTGCATTGAATAGCAGTTGCGACAGTGATGGTGACGACGGCAGCGATGACATGGTAGGGCAGGTTGTCTCAACGTTGTCCTCACAGGAGGCCCTGCAGATTATATAATCCCTCCGGGGCTTCATTCTCGTGAGGGACCTTCCGCTGCACTACGTGGAGCACTTGGATGCCTTGGAGAAGGATGTGGGCAAGCTTTGCGTAAAGCAAGCTGGGTTGACGGACATGGGTTTTTCTCGTGCAAGCCAGTGAGAAGCACATGGAAAGATGCTTGTGGCGATCTTGCCCCAGCGTTTCTTCCGGATTTCTCAAGCCAAGAGGCTTCCGTGGCAACCATCTCGCGTGGCAGCCTCTCATCACAGTCTCCCTGCACATCTCCCAAGCCGCGGCCATGCTGTTTGAAGTTATGTCACGTAAAAAACACTTCTTGTGGTAGCTGCACTGAACTAGGTCACCTGTTCGATATGCAGAATGATCAAGATACCATGAGTCAGCACAACACCCTGTTAGCCAGCAATGGAGAGGGTGTACAAAGAGACATGGAGGCCCCGTATTTTACTATTCTGCGCCACATCACCTTTCATGTATTATATTTAAAACATAGGGGCTTGGACAGTGTAACTATGTTCTCATTGATATCTGGATTGCCTTCGACATGCTAACAATAGTTTCTGTGGTACTACTGCTATACAGAAGCAAAAATGCCGATATATACTAATAACTTATGCAATATGATGAGTAGTTCTACACTATTTCAATAAACTATCGGTAAACAGCAAATCATCTGCAAGTCATCAGAACATCAGCAAATTTTCTCGAATAACATTGTGTTGTCTGAAATTGATACCCTAATCTGGGGGCTACAATCATTAGTGCTTAGTTATTTGAATTATTACAAAAGGCCTCCCTTTTGATTTCATTCTTTGCTATTCAACATATTTCTATAGCTGGCTTGCTGTTTATCACGCCTGTGTAGTATGGTATCTCTCCACCTCTTATTTCAACATGTTATGACGTTGGGGAAAAAAAAATGTGTTAATAGGGGAATTTTAAAAGAATTAACTAGATCTATTGGTAGGAATTTAAAAATTGGCCAGCCAACTATTGCAAACTCACAGTGGTCCCCACATTGGCGATATAATGGAAAGCAACCAATGTATTGAAGTACGTTAAGATACAAATGGTGAGTATCGTATTGTTTAAAATTTGATCTGCTGTTATCTTGTATCGGTCACTCAGATCGTTATCACCTGATTATCTTGTATTTGTATCATAATACAATTTCGAAGATACAAATACAAGATAATCAGGTGATAACGATACAATTTGACAATACATGGTGACATGATACAATTTCAAAGAGTCCACCACATTTTCAGGCATGGAGTGGTGCCTGACACCGGCAAAAAAAAATATATATATATATCGCCGAGAGCTAGTGGGGCTATACTAGTTCAGGTGCAACCAAACTAGGAAGGCCCACTAAGCTTCATCAAAGTCACTCCCTCACCAGAACAGGAATTGGCCTCCCTGGTGCAGTATTCGGCCACTACCTCCCTCATGACTCCGACAATTAACCCATGGCCCTCAGTTCCCAGTGGCTGCGGAGCACCTGACCAAGGCGGCGGTCAGACCTGCTACGCGGCAGAGGGTGCTAAGAATCTCTGGGTCAAGACAGGCCGCCAATGGAAACTGAACCTGGCAACGTTCAACACGCGCACCCTCTCGAGTGAGGCTAGCTTAGCAGGACTATTTGAAGAATTATCAGGCATTTCCTGGGATATTATTGGCCTTAGTGAGGTTAGAAGAACTGGTGAGGCTTACACAGTGCTGACTAACGGCCACGTCCTCTGCTACAGAGGTCTTCCAGATAAGAAAGAATCCGGGGTAGGATTTCTAGTGCATAACAACATAGCGGGCAACATTGACGAATTCTACAGCATTAATGAGAGGGTAGCAGTCGTCGTAATAAAGCTGAATAGGAGATACAAAATGAAGGTAGTACAAGCCTATGCCCCAACCTCTAGTCACAATGATGAAGAAATAGAACAGTTTTATGAAGATGTTGAACTAGCAATGAGAAAGGTGCAAACTCAGTATACTTTAGTCATGGGCGACTTCAATGCAAAAGTGGGGAAAAAGCAGGTTGGTGAGCACGCAATTGGCAACTACGGCATCGATTCTAGGAATGCAAGAGAAGAGATGTTAGTAGAATTCGCGGAAAGGAATAGGCTCCGAATAATGAATACCTTCTTCAGGAAGCGCAGCAACAGGAAGTGGACCTGGAAAAGCCCTAATGGAGAAACAAGGAATGAAATAGATTTCATACTCTCTGCCAATCCAAGCATAGTGCAGGATGTAGAAGTGTTAGGTAAGGTTAAGTGCAGTGGCCATAGGTTAGTGAGGTCTAGGATTTCTCTCAATTTGAAGAGAGAGAGAGTGAAATTAGTCAAGAGGAAACAGGCCAACTTAGAGGCAGTAAGCAGACCAATTCAGGCTGGTGCTCGCCAACAAATATGCAGCCTTAGAAAAGGAAGATAAAGACAACATAGAGGTAATGAATGAAACCGTAACTAGGTTGATCTCAGAAGCAGCAATTGAAGTGGGAGGTAGGGCACCAAGGCAACCAGTAGGAAAGCTCTCCCAAGAAAGAAAGGACCTAATAAAGAAACGACAGAAGATGAAAATGTCCAACTCAAGAGATCAGATAGAATTCGCTGAACTGTCAAAACTAATCAACAAGAAAAAAGTAAGGGATATTCGAAATTATAACGTGGGAAAGATTGAGGAAGCCGTAAAATATGGACGCAGCATTAAATCAGTAAGAAGAAAGTTTGGCATAGGACAAGGCAAGATGTATGCACTTAAAGATAAGATTCAAGATTCAAGATTCATTTTATTTCTCCAAGAGAAAAAGGCCCGGGACAAAAAGCTGCCTTGAAGCAGCTTGACAGGGTCCGGGGCCCATTTACAAAATGGCAGCAGTGAAGCGGAAAAATACAATTTCACAAATATCATGAATCAGGAACCGTACACAATACAGAATTACAATTTAACTAACTGCAGACAAAAGTAAAATTCAAATATACAATACACTGATAGTAAAAAAATTAAAGAAAACAGTGGTATAGCAGAAACAATGTTTAAAACATGATTGCAATTCCACACTACGATATAGCACAATCATGTTCAAACAAAATACATAGCAGTATTTTCCCTTTATACCGCGGCAAAAAATATAAAAATAATCTCTAATTTGGGTTTGAGCCCACCACATGCTCAAAAAATTGCTGAACAAATGTTTTTTTGCTTAGGTTCATATTTTCTATGTACCATTTGTTTGTGTTTAGGGTGTTCGGAACCACGAAATGCAACATTTGGGAGCCATACGTTGTGCGAAGTCGGGGTAGATGCCATTTCTCTTTGCGTCTGGTGCTAGTATGAGTGTGCGATTGTGTCACCGATGATAGTTGGATTATGAACTTAGCCCGAGGTAAGATCAAGTTATTCAAGGCGCGAAGTATGGTAAATGACACTAGATGATGGATGGGAGGTATTCTATGTTTAATAAACAATGGTCTGGTATGAGCTAGGTAGTCTGAGCCAGAAACTATGCGGATAGCTTTTTTTTGCAGAAGTAGTAGTTGGGTTAGATGCATGCGAGCTGCAGTTCCCCACACAAGATGACAGTAACTTATTTGAGAATGAAATAGTGAATGATATATTAATTTTTTTACTTTCACGGGAAACAAGTCGCGCCCTCGTGAAAGAGCTCCTACAGATTTTGACAAGTTTGAAGAAAGATAACGAAAGTGATCAGCCCATTTGAGATGTTCGTCAAATATTACGCCAAGAGATTTATATTTATTTACGATTTCGATGACGTAGTCTCCAATAAGCAGTGGGATTGATACCGTAACATTCCGATTTATTGAACGAAAAATGACCGCCTTTGTTTTATTATAATTAATCATTAAGCTGTTTACATGTGACCAGTTATGGAGGCTTTCTAATATGACGTTAGCTTCAAGCAGGAGCTCATTCGATGAGTTTCCAGATAAAAATAAACTAGTGTCGTCGGCATATATTATGAATTTAGCTTTCTTGGAGATATGGACGAGATCATTTATAAACACGTTAAAAAGGAACGGACCTAAGATGCTGCCTTGCGGTACTTCGCATCGTATGTATTCAAAACTGGAACTACAACCATCGACACATACAGATTGCTGCCGCTCTTCAAGGTATGACCTTATCAGCTTAAGCGGATTGCCTCTTATACCGTATGCATAAAGTTTATCTAAAAGAATGTCATGATTAATACAGTCAAATGCTTTGCTGAAATCAACAAAAATGCCCAGTGTTAAAAGTTTATTTTCAATGTTTTGCAAAATTAGTTCTTTTTGTTTAAGTAGCGCAGATTCTGTAGATAAGCCTTGTCTAAAACCAAATTGGGAATCTGTAAACAGGCGATTATCATTGAAGTAATTTTCCAAGCGCTTGAGCAAGATTTTTTCTAGTGGTTTCGAGAAAAGCGGCAGAATCGATAGTGGTCGATAGTTACCCATGTCTTGTGTCGCCCCAGATTTATGGATAACAATCACTTTGGCTAGCTTTAGTCTGTCTGGGAAGGCAGAGCAGGATATCGATAGGTTAAATATATACGACAAGTGAGGCGCAAGAAGGTCAGCTACAAATTTAATTGGTTTTATTGACAGACCCTCTGCGTCAAGGCTGGAGCTATTCTTCAAAGCCATTAGTGTAGCAAAAACTTCGAATGGGTGTGTAGGGGGGAGAAAAAAGGAGTCGGGTGTCTTTACAGAAATTAGGCAGGTAGCATCTTTGTTGTAGTCTGTTTTAGGGAGACCAATAAAGTGTTTATTAAAGCTATCCGCTAGTTCAGTACCCATTAAGGTTACACCGTTTATTGTAAGACTTCCTATAGAATTTGATGGCTTGGGCGTGTTAATGACTGCGTTTATTGTTTTCCAAACTAATTTCGCATCACAGCGCCCGTCTTTTTCAAATATATTCGTATAATATTCCTTACGCGCTTTACGCAACTCACTGTTTAATTTATTTCTGAAATGTTTGAATGCAGCCAGGTCGGCCAAATTTCGGCTGGAGGTCGGCCAAATTTCGGCTGGATAAAAAGTTTTGATACATCTTGTCTTTCTTTTTTATCTTTTTATAAAGAGACGGCGTAATCCATGGTTTTCTAATTTTTTTAGATTGGCGCTTTGTGGACCACGGGAAACATGCATCATATATTTCAGGAAATTTATTTATAAAAATATTGTACGCTTCATCTACACTGCTATAAGTATAAATTTTGGACCAGTCAGCACTGTTTATCATTTCTCTGAATTTATTAAGATTTGTATCATTAATTGACTGATAGGTAGTAAGGCCTTTTCTAGTGAAAGTTGAAAGCCTTTGTACAACCGACACAAAAATTGGACAGTGGTTGCTAAGGTCGGATGACAATGTACCAGCACATTCGACAGTAGTGTCTGCGTTCACGACGTATAAATCTATAGTTGTCTGACTGGAAGCAGTAATTCTTGTGGGAGACGCTATCACGTTTGTAAAACCATTCGATTCAATTATGTTGGCAAGACTAAGTGACGTGTAATTATCTTCAGCTACATTTATATTGAAATCACCACCTAAGACCACAATATAACGGTTAATGGAACAAAACTCTAGAAATTTGTTAGTATAATTAAGAAACTGGTCACTGTTTCCGCTCGGAGGTCTATAAACCACCGATAAGATTTGATTGTTATGACGTAATGTGAGAATTTCATAGTCATTTGTTATAACTGAAAATTCGTCAACAAGCTCGAATGCGTAACAAGATTTAATATAGATTGCCAGGCCACCCCCTCGGGTCCCTCTGTTCAAGAAAAAGCGGGAGTATGATTCTATCGAGATGAGATCATTTTCTTGTGTGCACCATGTTTCAGTAAACATGAAACAATCAAAAGATACCGGAAGATTATATATGAGCTGATCCAGTTGCTCGTGTTTATGTCTCATTGAGTGAATGTTTAGATGCAACGCTGAGAACAAGCCTTTCTTTTTCATAGTGGATCCCAGGTCACTGGGGCAAACACGTTCAAAATACCGATTGACTGTCATCAAGAAATGATAAAGAGAATAAAGTACATGAACATATGGAAAATGGTTGGCGAGCACAACATGTGTTTCTGCAAAGCCGAGTTCTTGCTAATATATGCAGATGTCTCCAGTGCAGTAACAATAACCTCGTGGGGTTGTAGAATTGTACGATATAAATCTGGGCAATCAGACTGGATGCTTCATCACAGTTGAAACTGATTACTGCAACAACCTTAAACACAAGGGAACAGCAGCTAAACATGACGCAATTTGTTTTGGGTATAATATCCTTACAAGCAATGTACGAGGGCATGACAAAACTTCTACAGATTAAACAAGTCGCACTGCAAGTGCACTTGTTTTCTGAAACATAAACATGTGACGTGTTTCCAAACGTTACCATTTTTGAGAAAGTAACCCCATTTGATTTAGACGCTACCTGGTGATGCAGTGAGCCTCGCAATGTCCTCTCTGCAAGCAATTCTGATTGTGGGCGTATCATCGGTTTGACGAGCAAAAATTTTACCATTGCGCACCCAAACATGCTTCCATTTGGCTTGGCGCTTCTGCGCAGTTGCCTCGCCCAGAAGGCGCTTGAGTTCAGGGCAAAGGTGCTCATTAACAAAAATTCGCATGTCAGAGTCAAAACCAATAAGCATGGTAATATCAGCAATTTCGATGACATAGTAAAAGCAGCGGAAGAATTCTATACTGACCTGTACAGTGCCCAGAACAGCCAAGCTACTTTCATTCAAAATAGTGATGAACCGGATACAGAGGCTCCTTCTATAACTAGCGCTGAAGTTAGAAGGGCCTTGAAAGACATGACCAGGGGAAAAGCTGCTGGAGAAGATGGAATAACAGTAGATTTAATCAAAGATGGAGGAGATATCATGCTTGAAAATCTTGCGGTTCTTTATACGCAATGCCTCACAACTTCATGTGTACCAGAGAGCTGGAAGAACGCCAACATTATACTAATCCATAAGAAGGGAGACGTTAAAGAACTTAAGAATTATAGACCAATTAGCTTGCTTTCAGTATTGTATAAAATATTCACCAAGATAATTTCCAATAGAATCAGGGCAACACTTGACTTCAGCCAACCAAGAGAACAGGTTGGCTTCAGGAAGGGATATTCTACGATGGATCATATCCATGTCATAAATCAGGTAATCGAGAAATCTGTGGAGTACAATCAACCTCTCTACATGGCTTTCATAGATTATGAAAAGGCATTTGATTCAGTAGAGATACCAGCAGTCATAGAGGCATTGCGTAATCAAGGAGTACAGGAGGCATACGTGAATATCTTAGCAAACATCTACAACGATTCCACAGCTACCTTGGTTCTCCACAAGAAAAGTAGAAAGTTACCTATCAAGAAAGGGGTCAGGCAAGGAGACACAATCTCTCCAATGCTATTCACTGCATGCTTAGAAGAAGTATTCAAGCTCTTAGACTGGGAAGGCTTAGGAGTGAGGATCAACGGCGAATATCTCAGCAACCTTTGGTTTGCAGATGACATTGTCCTATTCAGCAACAATGGAGACGAATTACTACAAATGATTGAGGACCTTAATCGAGAAAGTGTAAGAATTGGGTTGAAGATGAATATGCAGAAGACAAAGATAATGTTCAATAGCCTGGCAAGGGAACAAGAATTCAGGATCGTAGTCAGCCTCTAGAGTCTGTAAAGGAGTACGTTTATCTAGGTCAATTACTCACAGGGGACCCTGATCACGAGAAAGAAATTTACAGAAGAATAAAATTGGGTTGGAGTGCATACGGCAGGCATTACCAAATCCTGACTGGGAGCTTACCACTGTCATTGAAGAGAAAAGTGTACAATCATTGCATTCTACCGGCGCTAACATATGGGGCAGAAACTTGGAGGTTAACAAAGAAGCTCGAGAACAAGTTAAGGACCGCAAAAAGAGCGATGGAACAAAGAATCTTAGGACTAACGTTAAGAGACAGGAAGAGAGCGGTGTGGATCAGAGCACAAACAGGGACAGCCTATATTCTAGTTGACATTAAGCGGAAGAAATGGAGCTGGGCAGGCCATGTAATGCGTAGGATGGATAACCGGTGGACCATTAGGGTTACAGAATGGATACCAAGAGAAGGGAAGTGCAGTCGAGGTCGGCAGAAAACCAGATGGGATGATGAAGTTAGGAAATTTGCAGGCACAAGTTGGAATACGCTAGCGCAAGACAGGGGTAATTGGAGATCGCAGGGATTGGCCTTCGTCCTGCAGTGGACATAAAATATAGGCTGATGATGATGACAATTTCAAAGTATCTTAGCCCAGCCCTTCAAACAAGTTCTTGAAGCAGGTAAAATCGGCAACAGCAGTGTCACAGGAAAGGTCACTGTGATAAAACAATATGCTGCTTGTTAGTCTTTGCTGTTCCAAGTTTTCTACTGCTTGTGTGCCGTATCGAAAGGCAAGCTACCAATAAAAAGGCTTAAGCTTGCACTTGGCTGCGCAAGGCTTGAAACAGCAAAGCTGGGTGATCGTAGGGGCTTATTGCTAGGTTGTAACGTGGCTGATGCTAGGTTGTAACTTGGCTGATGCTAGGTTGTAACGCACACGCTTACATAGCTGTTGCCTCAAGGTCACCACATGCGCAGATCCAATCGTTATCACGGCGCGGCGGCAGAAACTGGTTGCACGCAGTGTCTCCGAGCTGCTGCCGACACCGCCCGCGTTTCGCCATTTCCCGCGTTAGCACCGGGAAAACGCGGGTGGTGTCGGCAGCAGCTCTGTGCGTTGCCTCGTTAGTGTTGCTACAATTTCTTTCTCTCTCTATCTCGCTCTCATTTTCTGTTTCCCCCTCCCGAGCATTGCGCGCACCGCACGCATGCTCTCCTTCCCTCTCCTTAACGTCCCCTGTCAGGGCAACATGTGCACGGCACGGAGAGGAGGCGAGACACACGCCGCTCCGCGAGGTGGTTGCTAGACAACGCAGTGACGTCATAGCTTGCCGAGGTTTTGCAGCAGCAGGCGGCACTTCTTACGGTTAGCTAGAAAGCTTTTCTGTTAAGAAAGTGTGTATGCATCACTCAAAAAGTGTCTGCACAGGAATGCTTGCTGTTCCTGCGGTGGGTTGTCTGAGAGTTTATTAATGTTAAAGTTGGCAGGTTGCCAGGTATGTAATATAATTGCAGGAATACCTCTGCATTGGCGCCATGATTTGCTTGTAGTAGTAAAGCAGGTTAGGCAGTGAGATACAGGAATTGTATTTATGACTTCATAGCACTGCGACAATGTTCTGCATGGGCATCAGTTTTGCATGTCCTCTGCATTTAACATTGCGCTGTTTCAACAGTGCGACATGGCATAGTCTCAAAGGTCATGCTCCTGGCATGCAGTAATGTCGCCACTTGTTCTCAGGCCAATGGACCGTTCTACGGATAAGCAGCTGAAATGCATGAAAATAGTGATATTTGTTCGGCTTAGATCGAAGTCGGAGCATCAATCAAAGGTGTGGATAGTCACGGGCCAACTCTAAAATGGCCATTGGTATCGGTTTACCACGGCATCAATACAAGACAGCAGGCGCAGGAAGCAGTGGCCGACATAATGTCTGGCATGTGTTGGACACGATTTCTGTTAAGCAGTACATTGAGTTTGGTATATCCTCTGTAGCTCTGCGCTGCTATCGAATAAATGACGGCTGTGACCATGTGTATTTTCTGCTGCAACCAACTAGGTTTTTCCTGATTTCGTTATGTTACCTTGTTTGCAACCTGCTAAAGTTCGAACTTAAGTTATTATTTTGTTGAGGTTTTACATGACACGTAACTTATTGTGTTTTCTTTTCAATTACAGTGTGATACACCTGCTTTGTGGGGTCATTTGTATTGAATCTTTTTGAGTTATTCCTGATAGCTTTATGTGGTTTCATATCAACTTACTAGAGTTCTAGAGCTTAAATTGGTATTGTTTATTTGCTGCCTTCTGTTACACATACTCCTTAATATGTTGTTTCAATTACTTTTTTACTTAAGCTTTGTGTGGTCGTTATTATTTTTCTTAATCAACGGAACCCTCACACAATTCTGAAAGGCACAACAAACACAACGCTCTGCTGTGTGATCGAGGAGGTTAGCGAACTTCGCCGTGCCGGCTTGGCTCAGCCGGCTCTTGGCCTCCGAGGTTTAACTGATGCCAATGCAATCTCGGAGGCCACGCCCAGCTGCCAGCCTGCGCGGCGAGCTGCAAGGAGAGGGAGAAGTGAATGCACGGCCTGGGCGTGACCCCTGAGATTGCCCGGGGAGATCTCTGAGGCCAGGCCCAGAAGCGGTTGCCTGCGTGGCACAGTGTAGTGAAAGAGAGACTAATCTTTCACACCGCCACGTGTAGCCGCGCAGTGTGGCATGGCTCGTGCAGCCAGGCACGGGAAAGAGAGATGTCAGTGGAGAAGTGCGATAGTCAGCTGCTGCTTGTGCGCAGGTAAGCAGCTATGCACAGCTACGCGCTGCAGTGAGAAATGCCAGTGTTGCTCGACGACATATTCGATGTGGGGATGCAGGAGTTTTGACCTGCTGCAGCAAACGAGTGCCGAACCCTGCGGAAAGCGATGTAATCGGCACGCTACGGTCGGGTATTTTTCGGCTTCGGACACGAATCTAGTTCGTTATATCCGTTGGCAGAACAATTTAACTTCGTGAAAATGAGGTTTTAAATACATGGACCTCTATGGGGATTTCAAGGGGGATTTAGTTTACTTCATTATATCCATTATTTCATTATATCCCGTTTCGTTATAACGAGGTTCGAGTGCAATAGCATTAAATTTGCTTCATCATTATACCTTGCAGTCAAGTGGCTATTGAAAGCCAATAAATTGTCCAAGCATTGCAAAAGCAGCTGTATCTATCATTTACAACAATGGTATTAGAAATGTAGTCCGTCATGTCCAAACAACTGAGCAAATTTTGGCAAGACAGAATTTTCAGTCGTGAATGGTGGTAATAATAACGTCCAATTAATTGAGCACTCTAAAAAAAACTGAACCTCAAGAAATGAGCAGCTGCTGTGTAGCATTGTGTGTGCTTGCCTTCGTGCTGACATTGACGTGGTACTTTGTCTTTGCATGTTTAGAGCACTTCAACACTTGGAGGAGGATGTCCACAGGCCTTGGGTTTGCATCGGGAACATGTTCATGAAAATTCCAAAGCTGCGAACCAAGGAGCTTCTCGAACAAGGCAAGTGCTTCCCTTGTTCACACACTGTTGCTCACTTTTACATATGGTAGCATACAACACCAGATATAATACTTGAAAGTGTACTTTTAGAATGCACTTGAAATCAGCTACTAATCTAGTGCTTCTAGATGAGAAATGGATGTTCCATGTCTCATAGCAACAATTTGTTTATAAAGTAAGAGTGTACCAGTTTGCCCCATCCTTCCCTGTGGCAGCTAACGCCTTCAGAGTTGGCCCAGATTACCCAGTGCACTACCTTCTGGATTGACCTGCTTGCACGAAGTTCAGAACCCGACAATGTTGACATGCAACCATGCATCTCATTGTCATACCTGCACTGGACTGCGAGGTGGAGCTGTGCAACACCTGCACAATATGACAAGCGCTTCAACCCGAAAATAGAACAGAGATGATCACAGTATGGTACAAAACAGTATGACCTTCTCTTACATTTGACAATCATCTTCGATGGTTCCTGCACAATTGTTTCATAAAACTCTGCAGTGCTGTGAGAGCGAAAGTAATTGGTTAATCAGGGGCCTATTTACTATGCCTTTTTTTGAGAACAGCGGCTTGTAAATTACGTAATTAACAAACATTATTTATAATAACATTAAGAGACAGGAAGAGAGCAGTGGATCAGAGAACAAACTGGGATAGCCGATATTCTAATGAACATTAAGAGAAAAAAATGGATCTGGGCAGGCCATGTAATGCATAGGATGTATAACCTGTGGACCATTAGAGTTACAGAATGGATACCAAGAGAAGGGAAGTGCAGTCGAGGACGGCAGAAAACTATGTGGGGTGATGATGTTAGGAAATTTGCAGGCGCAAGTGGGAATCAGCTAGCGCAAGACAGGGGAAATTGGAGATCGCAGGGAGAGGCCTGATGATGATGATTCTGGTGAACGCTCGGGTGAAACAGAATGCCTCTGGTGTCCGTTGGGTGTCTGCTTTGATGCCCTTCTACTTGCGCCAGCGCCGAAGTGCGTCCACTGTGAGTGCTATATGAAGCATTCCCATAGCATTATGCAGGAGTTTCTGGACCAAGAGAAAGTGCCCCAGGGTCAGAGGTGACAGCTAGCAAGAAAGACCTTTAGAAAGGCCTTTCGCAAGCTTTGTGTCCTGAAACATAAACTTAAAACTGCTCCTACTAACGTTTAACTCCTCTGTTACACAGCTTTTGCACGACCAAAACTAGAATATGCATGCATTATATGGGACCTGTACACTAAACGTAACATTGATACTCTTGAACGTATTAAGAGAGAGGCTGTAAGGTTTATATTTAACAAATTTTCTGTGTTAGAGTCGCCCTCTAATTTTGATGCAAGCTAATGGCATACCACATTTACAGGCACGAAGGCAGACATTTCGATTAGAATTTCTTTCCCAACTTTTAAATAACAAACTAGCTCTAGATATATCACTGTATTTATCACCCTTAACTAGCTGACCCACTCGACACCACCAACAAAACGCGCTAACGCCATATTTTGCTCACACTGACCTGTTGAAATTTTCTTATTTTCAAAGGACCATACATGATTGGAATTGCCTTACTGAAGCAAATGATCAGACTGTGAATTGCCATTTTTGAGCCTGCATCGGTATTGTTCTTTTGGTGTTTGCTGCTTTGTATTTGTATTATCCACCCTGCTTGGACCTTGACTCTGCAGTATTGAATGAATAAATAAATAAATAAATAAATAAATAAGACAAGCCCCAGTTTGCCATATCTTAGAATCTATATTGTATCTCTACAGTGTTCAAATTTCCTACCATGAT
The DNA here is from genome assembly GCF_013339745.2 of Dermacentor silvarum. Taxonomy (NCBI): domain Eukaryota; kingdom Metazoa; phylum Arthropoda; class Arachnida; order Ixodida; family Ixodidae; genus Dermacentor; species Dermacentor silvarum. Next base: position 135,259,692 of record NC_051162.1, read on the forward strand.
TTTTGTGCTCATTAAGTCACGATAAATGTGTTATTTGTGGAGCCCATTTCTTCTTGTGTGACAATGGGCAACATGTATTTTACAATTCAGTTGACTCTAAATGCAGTCAATAATGCCTGGATGAAAAGTGTAGCAGGAAATAGTAAATTAGAATTGAAAACCCTAATTACCATAATTGTTTATTTTTTCCATGGCCACAGTAGAGTGAAAAGCACAGCATTTCAATTCACTGCTGTGTAATGCACATGTGGTGGATCTATTTTCAGTCTAGGTCCTCTTCATGACTCTTTTCTTGATTAGTTTGCAGGAGAAGTAGATTCTTCTGTACCAGTAATTGCTTGCTACACGGGAATAAGAAGTGGCAATGTAAATTGGCTGATTCAGCGTGTTGTGATAACTTTGTGCCCAGTGCTGCAATGCCTTATGCTTGTGTGTCACTTGCTATGTTGATGATTTATTGTCCTCTTCAAAAGCTGTGTGTACATTTTTACATGCTAAGGAAGCACATCAAACGCAGGAGCACTAAATAATGACATTTAAAGTGCGCTGCGTACATCTTGAGGCACATATGATGGAATTTCGCTTCAAATTTGAATCATGTGTGCAATGTTTTAGTGAAACAAGTTGGAGCATTGAACTTCTGGATGTCTGTCCTTGGCAGTATGTCATCATATAGTATATTTACTTTTTTAATTGTTTCTGACAATATGCTGGGCACACATACTAACTAGCCTCACATCTGACGTGCCTCTAAAGAGTTCATGCATAGAGTACACATTTTGTAATATTGACAAAACTTACTGATGCATTGAAACTTTTCAACCTGTTGTGCAGTATGCTTTTAATGAATCTGAAGATAGAAGAACTGTGATGAAACAAAATGTTCAGAGGAATGAAATAATACTGATGAGCGCATGAATAATCAGCATTTTCCTCTTGCAGAGCAAGAAAAGCTAGAAGATGAGATTGGATCCTTACGGAAGAAGCTGAAGAAGAATGTGCAATCTCTGCGTGAAATGGAAGGCAGGTCTGAAGTGCAGGGCTTCTCGCTGGAACCCCTCAGCCGGGAAGAGATGCAGGCAATCAGCAAGGCGATGGGTCCTTGTACGTAAACACTTTGGGGACCACAGTGTCCATCCTTGCTCTAAACAAATGTGAGCCACGCTGCATGCAGTGTTTCATCAAATGCCACAGTTGTGGCAATATCTATAGCCAACATCTCCCCAATGAACGGATGCAAATCTGGAAACGAAAGGAAGTTATGTGTAGCAGTTTATGTGGTTGTGGTGAACGGCACCTTGTCTTTTGGACACCATGAATTAAAAAAAAATTGTTGAGATAAGCATCAGCATCATTTCACTCGTATCCACAAAAGTGAACAGCACATTACTGTTATTTTATTTTGATTTGTTTACATGTTAAGCTGCCAGCTACGTTCAGATGCCAAGGCATCTGTGTGAACAGTTTTGTATATGTTGACTTTTAAACTGATAACACCAACGCAAAATATCACTGAGGCAATATAATGCATACAGTGCAGACCAAAATAACAAAGTTTGCAAGAAAGCAAATTCTAGCAGTGAACTATACCAAGGATAATGATGTGCACTGGTGTGGTAGGAGGAGGAGGAATAAAAAGAAAGCAAAAAGCCTGATCTGTCATGGCATAGCTTAAAAAAAGCAGTTTTTCTATTTTTGACATGAAAGATTCTGCAGTGTCAAGGCACACAATCTCAGCCGGAAATTGGTTCCATTTGTGTTGGTGTGAGGAGAAAAGCTGTATCTAAGAGCAGTTTTGTGGCAAAATAATTCTTGGAATTATTGTGGCTTTGTTGTGGCTTTGTCGTGTGTATTTTTCACCATTTGCTATGATGTAGTTAATACTAAGGCAGCTGTTTCGTAGTCTAAAGTGAAGCTTTAATGAGCTGTCTTTGCAAAAGAAAGTGAACTTGATAAATGATATACCGCATTTACTTGATTCTAAGCATCTCCTTTTTTCACGATCGCGATGCCCAAAGGTGCTTAGATTCGAAAAATCTAAAATGACTCCTCCCCCCCCTCCCCTTCTTTTCGCTGTGACATCACTGCGAGACGGGCGCGAGAAATAACGTTTTATTTGGCAAACATTCGAAAGAAAAATAGGTGCAGACAGTGAACCCACCGCTTTTGTCGGATGCTCAGTCACTCTCACTGCCACTCGAGTCGTTGCACCGCATGAACTGTCGCTCTCAGTATCCCACAGCAGTTTGTCTTCTGTTCCGTTGAAGTGATTTGTGATCGAACACTTCTTAAATGATTTGACCACAATGTCAACTTGGAACCTCTTCCACGTGTCCAAAATCCACCTTGCGACTGGTTGACGGGGGGACTCTTTCTGCAGCTTTCCCGTCGGTGTCTTTTTCCGGTCAGGGTTCAGCACCCAACATTCGTACTCCTGTCAAAGATTCGCTTTGAAAGGTTTGTTGACTGAAATGTTGAGGGGTTGCAGCACTGGCTGGCGTCATGCCGCTCGGAATCACAACGAAGTCGCAATTGCTGTTCCAAAGCTTGGTCTTTACCTCCAGGGTCAGGTGGCCGCGAAATGCGTCCAGCAGAAGCATCGACCGTGTGCCTGCAAGTCCGCCAAGCAGTGCTCCCGGGCGCTGCTGCCACACGACTCGAATCCAGTCTGACATCAGATCGGCTGTCATCCACCCTTTTTCCTGGACTCTTACGATGACATCTTTAGGAACACGTTCATTTTTTGGCATGTTTTTTCTTTTGAGAATGATGTATGGTGGAAGCTTTCGGTTGTCAGCTGTTATGCACTGCATCACTGTGACACGCTGCTTCTCGTACCCTGCGGTCCTCGCCTTCACTTCTCGGGCTACTACAGTTAAACCTGGATATAACGAAATTGACAAATTCCCGAAAAACTTCATTATAAAGATGATTTTGTTATATGCAGGTTCAGCACAAAAATTGGAAAAAGAAACGCTTACCGTATGTACTATCGCTCAAGATTTACCCCCAATACACTAAAGTTGCGATGACCAAAAAGTCCCAGTTTCGCCCGAAAGGCGGTCTTTGCGATTGCGACAGCAAATTAGCAGACAGCTATACGAAGTAAGGATAGTACAGTCAAACCTCGTTAATACGTACCCGCTTAATGCGTAATTGCGGTTTACGTAGTGACGAAGATTCCCCCACCCAGCCCGCATTGAACCCCATGTATTGGCTGACCGCTTAAGCTGTAGTCGCTCATTGCCCACCAAACGCGTTGGTGCGTACTATTTTTCTTGTTCTACACGCACAGGTACAAAATAGGCAAAATATCATGTGCGCAGACGTTCGATTCTCGAGTTGCAACGCCCGCACGACAGTTCGCCAGCGATAGTGAACTAACATGGCGACCATGACGTATTTTCTGCCGATTGCCGCTGCACGAAAGTATGGCCTTCGAGATAAGTTCCCAGTAACGCGGAGAAGCTGCCGGTAGGGGGTGTCACCGTCGGAGTAGTAACCGCGCAGAAGCACATTTTATTGCGAAGCGCATTTGTGCCATCCCCGTGGACGTCGCTTTGAGGTTCCATGTAGAGTCCAAACACGGCAACATCGTCGCCGCGTGCCGTACGCTGTGCGTGCGAGTGAAAGCTTGCGGGGGTCAGCCGACTCAATCTCGCGCGCGCGAGGGAGAAGGGGGGGGGGGAGTGCGCTTCCAAGCTAGGCACGGCGGGGGAGGCGAGAAAGGGATGCGTTTGCTTCGGCGGCAGCCGCCGTATCTTGAAAGTGATCTGTGATGTGGAAAAAGTGTGCACCCGCACGGGCTTATCTTCAAAGCGAACTGCAGACAAGGTCAATATCCCGCGTTTCTTCGTTGAAGAACTCATCCTTCGAATGTCACACCAGGTACTGGATGCGTGGACGCGTGTCGTTTCGCACAAGCGTGAGGCGTCTGAAACGTAGAGTGAGCGACACGATGGCGTCGTAGCGTCGTATACTGTCACCTAGTGTCAAGTTAGTGAAGTGAAGCGCGGAGAATTGCGCAGTAACCAGAGAGTGACGCAGCCAGTGCGTTGAAAAAAAAAAAGTTTTTTTTTTCCTTCGGCAACATCAACAGGAAAAGGAGAGTGCCGGCTTGGCGGGCTGGGCCAGCTGCAACAAGCGGCGGGGTCAGGTTTGAATGAAAGGAAGGGGAAGGGTCGCACCCGCGGCGGCAAGATCGTCGGGTCGAGGGATGCAGGCCCGCCTCGCGCACGCTCGCACGCACGCACACGTGGGCTCGCTCTCGCGCCGTGAATTCGAGCGCTCCAAGCGCGCCGCCGCCGCTTCGCATTCCAGCGCGGCGAAGAAGGTGCTTCCGGTTGCTGCTCGCGCAAAAATGACAAAATTTGGGGCGAAATCTCTAGGTTGTCGGCGGGGAAAATTCGTTATATCGAGGGGGTCTCCCGCTGCCACTTCGTTACGTAGAGGTTTCAAATACATGCTCTTCTATGGAATCACGGCGGGGAATACAAAACTTCATTATATCCAGGAATTCGTTATATGGAGGTTCGTTATAGGCAGGTTTAACTGTACTTCATTAACTGTGCATGCCCTCGGCATGCCAAAATACACCAGCGTCTCATCGGTGTTGTCGATCTGGCCTAGCGCGTAGCAGTGTTCCCTGCGGAGCTTCAACACATACCGCTGAAAAGCGATAAGTTTTTTTCAATATGGCTGGCAGCTTCTGGCATATTGTTGTCCAGCGTCTCAAACAAAATCTTTTTCTTCTCATCATACGCTTCACCCAGCCCCGCCTGGCATGAAACACCGTACGGGGAATCTGCATTCTTGTTGAGATCTCCAACGCTTTCATTTGGATTGCATCAGCAGTGACAGCGAAGCTCCTGCATCGTTCGCTGTGAACGTACTCACACACTTCATCTTCCATTTCCGGATGTCGGCCCTTGTGCGGTCCCGTGAACTTCTTACGCGTTGGGGTGCCCTTAATAATCTGGTCCCGCTGCTTCCTCCTCCTCATGATGCAGGCTCGGTCCACGCCAAATTCCGTGGCGGCACTGTGGTTGCCATTGTCTTTGGCAAACGGGATTGCGGTTTGCTTGAACTTCAAGCTGTAGGCAGCCCTCTTCAAACTCATCACTTCGTTAGGGCTGTCAAACAACTAACACCAAACAAAGCAACGTGCACCCGCGATGCCCGTGAAACCTGCCGAGTGCTGCTGATACCAGGCCCACGTGACAACTTGCTGATAGAGTCATCGGGGTCGCTTTCGGCCGGTTTTTGACGTCCTGTGCCGCCAATCTGTCGTGTAGCATAGGAACGCAGCCACGGTGAGCATGGCTGGACTGAAGAGGTGCGCAGGCATCACGAGTCTGCGCACCTCTCCAGATCTGTCCGTGCGGCGAGATCGCGCTGCGGACGTCGTGCCACCTCGGACCCTGACGGTTCCGGCTTGACGACAGAGTGAGCAAACGCGCTTGGCGGCCTTGGCTACGCACTCTTCCTCACAAAAAGGGGGGTGCTTAGATTCGCATGTAGACTTTTTTCCCAATTCGTTTGCGAAAAATAGAGAGGGGGTGCTTAGAATCGTGGAAATACAGTAACTCAGTAACGGATGACCGCAGTTCGTATTTATTGAAAAAGTCACAGTTTCGCTCGAAAGACAAAGCATTGCTAGCAGAGGCAAAGTACGTATTAAACAATTACATGAAGTAAGGTTCGTAGTTTTATCGGCCATATAAATTGCAGTAAGCATTTGCCTACTAATTAACAACCATGGCGCATGCACAGATAAACATGAACAGGTGTTGATAATTGCAGTGCAATCTGCCACAATGCTGCTGTGATGAAGAGCACCGGCAGCAGGGAGCGAATGCTTCATTTAAATGCTCACTGCAGTGTGTATTCGAAATTTACATTACGTGACCTCTAACACTGGGTGCGTGGGAAGACGGCGTGCATGCAGCCACAACCATCTTGGCTTGCCCTTAGTCCTCGCACCTACCACAGACTACCTTCAAAATATAGTGTGCAGACTGGGAATGTTGCATATGCGCTCAGCCACGTGGACAGCTATAGAAAGCCACGGCTGGGCTGACGAGACGGGCACTCTCGTTCCCCTAGAACATCTTAGAAGGCTACATTGCGGCATTGACGATGGAGACAGGAGAGGCACACAAAGAACACAGACACAGTGCTGACTTTCAGCAAGAATGTGTCTGTTTTCTTTGTGTGCCTCTCCTGTCTTCGTCTTTGTCGCTTCCGCGCCGTAGCCTTCTACGATGTTCTACCAACAAGCCCAACTGGTTACTCTGCTCAACTCCTTCCCCTAGATAGTAAAAAATAAACAGCACATCTTTTTACGCAGATGGAAAGTAGACTCACACCAGTGCTAGCAGTGTGCTTGATCCTAGCACGTGGTTGATCACTTGACTTCCAAACATATGGTGCACTGGAAGATGGCATGCGTCAAGCCATCATCCTTCTTGGCTCAGCCTCGCACACTTGTCCTCGCACCTACAGCACATGGCACTTAGGCCACTCATTCTTATCACATTTGGACTTAGTATGAAACATCACAGCGTTGGTGAAAATTCACCTGGAGTGTCCGTATAATTGCCATTACAATAATAAACCACAGCGCTTTCTACTGGATGCTGACATGGTGATGCATTTTTGTGTGGACATATACGAAATTATGTCAGTGCATTTCAGTATTGGCCTTGTTAGCATTTTGTAGGCTGTTAGTTTCATAGCTGCTGCACAGTTATGCAGTTTCCTCCAAAGGAACCATAGTTCTTTATATTTTGAACATATAAGTCGAGGGTAGGTCATAGCTGACAGTAATTTTATGTGTTGGTATTCACAGACTGGTCTGAGGGGCTCATATTTTAATTAAGGGGTCCTGAACCACCCTTTGGGCTTGGTGAAAAACACAGCTCACGGATAGCATACGCTGCTGTTAACATCTCTGCCAAGTTTTGCAGTCGCGCGTGGCGCGTGCAGCTCGCAAGCGGAGCGCGAAGTCACCTTTCTCTAATACGCTCTCTCTTCAACAGAAGCCTGCTCCTCACTCTTTTCTGAACGCTTTATTTCATAATATGGCTGATTCCCATACCCAGCTGCTGATGGCCATTAGCTGACATCACTGAAGAAGGGTGTTTGGATCAGTGTGGTTCTTCCTACTGTTACTGTGTATATTTATTGACACAATTTAATAAACAAGCTGAAGTATGTGAAAATCTGCTTTTGAATTTCGATAATAATTACATACTTCCTGAAGAAAAGAAGCAGACTATCGTCTGCTCACGCTCAGCCTCGGCCGCCTGCGTAGGAATTAAAGTTTGGCCAACCTGCTTATCGGTGTCGTGGCCGTTGGGTCTCGCAAATTTCGACTAGTTTTCAACACTCAACTAGCCTTGAACCACGCAAAGCTTAAGGTCTGACCACACGCACGCCTGCCAGTGTGCACTCATTTCTGGCACCTCCTGGTTAGACTCGTTGGCAGCCTTCGCTTTGTATTGAGCCATATTGACAGCACTTCAAAATGCATAAGTTGGATGTGGCTACCATTCGTTGGTGCAGGACAAAGCCGGTCCACACCTGCACAGCCAGACAGGAGCATATGAGCGCGATCTTGCCCTCAAGGTCTGTCGTGCACAAAGCAAACACTGCACATACACACTGCAGTTGCGTATGATCTTATTTCGCCGTAACTCTGTGCATGTAGCTGCGATCTGCGATGTAGTGTAGATACCGCAGCTGCCGTGGGGTGCCGCGACGAGTCCGCTGGCTGAGCATGCTGCGGATCACTGAGGACAGTCATGTTTGGCTCGTTTGGCGTGCCATAGGCACCAAAATCAGAAATAGTGGTGTCTACGTGAACATCTAAAATTGAATTTCAACTGTGCGCCATGATGACACTCAGTAGGGGGAACATTGTGGACCCACCCCGCTCCATTGTAGCCTTCGCAGTGCAAGTCAGTGAAAAAGGAGCGGAAGCATCGCGATGTGGTTGTTTGATTGCCAATAACTCCGCTTCTGCTGAATGGATTGAAGTACTTTTTGCAGCAAAGTATTTCTTAAATACTCTAATATAACTTCAAATACATTTCTCGACTTTAATAAAACTTGGTTCAGGGCCCCTTTTAGGAAAGCTTAGTGGTTGCTTTCTATTACAAATTGTTATATCAACGCATTTATATGCATTTGTGGTCATCTTCCTCTTCAAGCTCTGAACACCACTCGGCATATCTGCACAGGAAGCTATCATGGATTTTGTCAGGTTCACTCAATGTTTTAGCATTTAACTGCACACGCAAGTTGAAGTTGAAGACCTCTTCCTTAGTGATGTTGCGGCTCAAGGTGGTGTTTGGGCCAGGAATCCACCAAGTCCGTTGATGAATACGTCCTGTAGCAGGAATGAAGGAAAAAAGGGTTTATTCTACATTTTAAACGCTGGCTCCAGACATGTCAGAACCACCTCACTGCACCACAGGGCACCACAGGTCTCTGCTTTTAATACTGTCGTCTTCCCTAGTAGAATAAACTAGGGAATCTGATGATGGTATCTCTGCCAATCACAATTGTCGAATCGGTCGAAATATTTCTGCCATTTTGACGTACCATTCCGCCGGGCCCGCCTCCAAAGTCGCACCCTCGCCCCCGCATTCTTAAATCTGCTGGCCATCTGGGAAACCTAGCTCGATGCGGTTCCCACAGTGTTCGTCGACTTTGGCCCCTTTCATCAATTAGTAGGCTCTGCTTGATGGTCCGCTTGTCAGGATCAGAATTAAATAGAGTGATCTTCACGGTAATTACCGTATCCACGGATGGCGGCGGTTGTTGTTGCCTCGATGCGAGCTCCTTTTTTAACGCGTCACAGTCTATGACACGTTTGATCACTGTTGGTGCATCCGCTGATGAATGGACTGACTTGTGCCAAACATCCAAGGAATGCGCTTTTCCATGTTTAGACGTAACAGTGACAACAAGATCAAGGTTTGAGCTGCTCCTGACATAATTCACTAGGTCAGAGTTGTCGTTCCTTTACGTACTTGAAAATGAGTCATTAAGTGCATTGCGATGGCTTGGCCTTCCTCAATGATAATGTTGTACTCAATCATGCTAATTGACTTGACACTTTTTTATATATGTGGTACCAGAACTTTAGAGGGGGTACATAATCAATTGCTGTGTAAGAAGTGTTATGGAAGCGATGCTAGGCGAGTGTGAGTTGTGCTCAGGTTTGAGCCAGAAGTGTGATAGACTTCACTTAGCTTGCGAGGCATGCGAAATTGGTTTTATAAATGTGGAGGCCAATACGGAAAGAAACCCAATGCGAGGAAAAGCATATGCAGCAGCAGTGGGATGCTCCCAAACAGCTTGTGCTGTCTTGCGCCAATGGCAGGAGAAACTGCACTACAAGCGCACATACCGCCTTCGCGATAATCAAATGAACAGAGTAGCTGGCACAATACCAGTAAACTCGATATTTTAAAGCGGTGACTTGCATGGTAACTGCATTTCTAGCATTCCAGCAACAGCTCTCTATTATTACTTTTTTTCATCAGCATTTTGTATGCAACTTGGCTCAAGGCAGATAATCTCTGGTTGACAGCGGCCCTGCCACCCATGCACTCACTGCTCAAGAGGATGTGGCACCTATAGCTTTATACAATAGTTACATTGACAAATGCAAACACAAGTGAAAAATAAAGTGCAATATTACATTGGGTACACTGGAACAATAATTTAATGCATGCTTTAAACTGGCCTAGTTCCCATTTATGTTGTGGGACAGGTAAGAATCTACGATTTCATTGCATTTTAAAAACTTGTAAATGATGTAAAACTTTGAATGTCGGCTGTATGTTGTGGCTACAGCTTGCTGCTTCCGGTCTGGAAGCAGCAAGCTGATCGACTGCCAGCATGCTGCATGGCAGATGACCAAACCATTAGGCTTGCTAGGGGAGTGCCAAAGGGGTTTACTTGTCATGGTGCTCCCACCCCTCCTCTTTATTTTCATTTCTTGAACATTTTTTGCTTCTCTCACCCTGCTCTATGCACCCTACTCTCACCCTTTCTTTGTGAACACACAACGGAGGTTTTCCATTTATTACAAATAAACTGGGCAAGATACCAGTTATTTTACTGAATGAATTGGACTAAAAAATGTGATGCTTTTGCGAAATTTTAGAAAAATGAGTGGTGTGACAGTTAGTCAAATTTGTTACCATAAAAATGCATCGTGCACATTTCTTTTGTTGCCTCTGGGTGTGGTAGTCCCAACTAAAAGAAGTAGTGTCTGAGTTATGAACTGGCCTTTCAACAATAGATCATAGTGTAGTAGTCACACCTCTGGGCACCACCAGTTTGTAAGACGTGTAGAAGGCAGCCCCCCGGCTAGGCGTTTGGCTTTCCAGGGGTGCGTTGCTTGGGAGAGGTTCGTACAGACCGTATGCATGCTGTGCAAGGACCAAGGCAAAACACCAAGCAATTTTGGGCCGGTCCCATGGCAGCCATTTCCCATGTGGCGTCCCAATGCACCTATGAAGTGGGGATGCCCTCGGTTTGGGTACAAACACCCCTTTCCAAGTGTTGAGATCCCATAATGGCCGAGCACCTGGCAGGGAGTGCATTTGTACCTAAAATATTTTACCTGTAGGTACCCGGCGGTAGCACTAGCCTGCCAAGGTGGATGTTCTGCCAGAATGGCTTTTGTGATTGGGTTGGATATGGACACTATGCTTAGTGATCTCTATAGGGCCCCCCTTTCGAGATGTGAACCCCTACAAGTAGCCGAGCACTAGGCCGGGGGATATCCATACCCATTAGAAAAGCCGGTGGGTTTCTGGTGGCACCAGGATTTGAACCCAGTACCTCCCGCAAACAAGGCAGATACCCTACCACTATGCCATTGCTGTAGTTACGCAACGCATGTGTTTGTTGCCTTCTTGTCTTGTCCTCGTCATTTCACACTGTTATTCGTTCAAAGATCATAGGCAGTAAAAAATACTGGAAGAAAAACTTCACGTGCTAATTTTATCATGGGCAAAGTGAGCTTGTCCGTGGCACATTTCACAACTTGCCATTTTTTCTGTGTGAAATGCAGCTGGCTGAAAAGAGCAGACACCTTGTGCTCTCTTCTGGGCATGGCCAGCACAGTAGTTCACACATTAGTATTTAAAATGGCTATGTTCTCATCGGATAGCTCTTGTAAGCCCTTGCACCTTGCCAAGTTATAATGTGGTAGGCTGCAGCTTTGCTGCTTATGGTTGCAGTGTTTTATTACACTGTGATTGACAGTGTAATAATCTAAGGAAGGTGTGCTTGAATGCTGTGATAGGGTAGCTTAATATAATCATTTGTACTTTGCCATTGCAGGCAAGAAAACATGCATCATTATAGGAAAAAGAAACACTTCAATAAATAAACCTATACAGTCAAACCCGTTTATAACAAGATTCAAGTGCCACAAAAATTTCGTTGTTATAACTGATAATTGTTATAGCCGGGTTGCATGAAAAAAATCAAAATAGGGGAATGGCAGCGCAGTTGAGAGAAGACTATAATGGCGGGGCGGACGGTGCCCCTCCCCACCATCTTCCTCCATCCAGCTGCTGATAGTGTTGACTCGTTTAACTGTATAAATTTGCTTGCTGCGTGCTTCGATCACCTGTAACAAGCTGCGGCTGTCGGCATTGAAGAATGGCACTGCTATAACAACTGCAAAGAGAGGGGTCACAGGCAGCAAGTGACATATGAACTCCACCGAGACATCGCTTTGGTGGCCGCAAAAGGGCGTGCCTGTTAAAAAATGCGAGAAGGTTGCCGTGGCAGCCTCTGAGCTTGAGAAATCCAAAAGAAACGCTGGGGCGAGATCGCCACAAGCGTCTCGCCACGTGCTTCTGACTGGCTTGCATGAGAGAACCTCGTGTCCGTCAGCCTTGCTTGCTTTTTTGCCCGCATCCTTCTCGAAGGCATCCAGGTGCTCCACTTAGTCCAGCGGAAGGTCCCTCGCATAAATGAAGTCCTGGAGGGACTGAATCATCTGCAGGGCCTCGTGCGAGGGCAACGTTGAGACAGCCTGCCCTACTGCATCATCGTTGCCGTCGTCGCAGTCACTGTCGTCGTCGCTATCCGATGCAAGCACGTTCGCAACGATCGCCTCATCGATTAGAAGCACTTTGTTTCCAGATCTATAGCAGTGCACTTCTTTTTCACTGGCAACGTCGTGCATTGCTGATGGTCAGCAGGTGGATCAGCCATCTTCCATTTCGGCGGTGAGTCAAATGAGGCTGGGTAACCACTTGGCGAGGAATGACTTCGACACAACCAGCAAAGACGAGTACGAGCGACTTGATCCACATGGCAGAACTGCGCAGAGTCAGGGGCTAGCGAGCAATCTGGGAGCAGCGCTGTCAGTGCGGTCCATTCGTGTTTCGGAGGGTGGCGTGGCATAGAGCTGTGGGGGCTATGAGTGCAGCCCATTCATGTTTGGAGGGGTGGAAGAATGATGGGAGAGAGGCGTGTGAGGCTGGTGATGAGAAGGCTGGAAAACAGGTTCTGTGGTATGAGTGCGCAGCAGCCGCTGGGGCGGCGGGTGATCGTGCAGCAGCTCAAATTTCTGTTTGTTTTTTTTTTCGCTTGAAGGATTTTGCAGTACATTACATTTCGGCACGGACACCCAGCAGCCAGACTTCATCATTGTAATGAGAATGCGGCATGGGGGCATTGTAGTAAGTGGGTTATTTCACTATACAAAAGTTGACAGTGCAGCAGCTTCTCATTGTTATAACTGATATATTGTTAAAACTGGTATCGGGTTTAAGTGGGTTCGACTGTATTGTAAACCTTCATTATAGGGAAATCACTATTTTTGAAGTTTTACGTGGTCCCTGGTTGCAGTGCATACATTGTACACTCGAATATTTTCTAGTGGAGTGGCGCCAAGCTCTGCTTAGTGTTGCGCCGGTTTGACCGGGACGTAGGGAGTAAACGCAGGCGACGCGCAGAAAACAACTTTATCACACTAGGACAAGGACGCAAACTGAGTCGTACAATGATAACATGGGCACAGACATGAAACACGAAACGATTACAATAAAACTAAACAGTACATGCATAGTGCACTATATAAGGTTGTCTATATCTTGCTAGTGCATTTGTCCGACGTGCTTGGTGCGTGTAGCGCACGCCTGTCCTTGAGGTCCTCCTGCTCAAGGACTTTGTGCTGGTCGTGGAGTGGCAGAGGCAAAGCATCGACATTGCCCCTGGCGAGACCTTGCGGTTTTATGTCAACAATAAAGTTCAGCTATCAGTCCAGCACCTTCATGTGTAGTCCTTGTTTAGTATTCTGTATGCATGATTTTGTTAAAACAAAGGTTTGCTGTATCTACCCATTTCATTGCAACCTCATCAAATGTGGTGCAGTGATTGCCGAGAACAATTACTTCTCCGTTGCCGTGTGTTTATGTAGGTGCCCCCGAGTTAAACTTCCTCTTGAGTGCCCTCTCTCTCCCCTCTATCCACCAAGCTTTCACTTAGAAGCGCATAAAACTGCTCATCTTTGGGTGCCTTTGTTCTTGCATTTTGTGTGGGCATATGTTGTGACTGCAGCCAGGTTTGTACAAAACAAAATTCTGATTTGGGTTCTCGACAGTTTCTGCAATGGTGCTTCGTTTAGCCCACCACATATGACTGCAGAGTGAAGTGGCTGGGTTATGGATTCTAGCAAAATGATGTGAACAAGACATTGTGCATAGGTGCCCTGTGTTTTAGGAAGTGAGTTTTAGTCAGTTTCCATGAATATTTTTATTAAAAAAAGGAAAATTCATTTTTGTATTAATGTAGGCATAAGTCTCGTAGAGTTGGCGTAAAAGCTGCATACAGTCGCATTGTACATTAAGCTCAGTTGCTAGTGTCTCAAGACTTGCACTTTGAGAACAAATTGAGGCTTTATCTTTTGATAACCTAAGTGTGGTAGTTCTGTTTTAGACCATATGCGAGACATTTTGCAGGAACATAAAGAGAATTAGTTATGATGTGGGCACCTCTTGTCCTTGCAGTCTTTGTGGACCTGCAGCATCAAAACCAAAAATCTTGTCCTCGAGTTCTTCTCTCTGGAATGGAGGAAAAACAATGTTCTCGTGGCTTTTATTGTTCGTTGTGACACTGAGAAGTGGTCTCTGTAGGCATACAACTTTCACTTGGGCATATTCTTACATAACGAGGGATTTTGCATTTTTGTAGGTTTTTTTAAGCTTACATTATATTAATTTAATACAGGTGAAAATTTTGCAAAATGCTTCAGCAGTCACGTGTTCTTGGATCTTTTACTAACATTCCTTGTGATTGCTTACACATGTGTGGTAAAAATGTCTCAATGATGTGGTTTCTCTGTTGCCTATGGAATGTGATTGTAGAACCAAATACTGTAATTGTAACAATGTTGATTACATTGAGCAGCATGTGTTGAAGATTAAAACTTTATTGCCCAAGTTTGGAAGGTGTGAGACTGGGCTAGTTGGTATTCCATATTGATATGACCACTGCAAGAACGGACATGGAACACAAAAAGAAGTGATAGGACAAGCGCTATGCGAGGATTGACGGATTGACAGCGCTTGTCCTCGTTGCTTCTTATTGTGTTCCGTGTTTGTTTTTGTGCTGGTCATATCACTGAGTTTGCAGGCTAAATGGAAGGTTTTTGTGTAGCAGCTCATGCGCAAAACAACATGACTACACATTGTCAGGCATAGCCTCTCAGCTGACTGTGTTACTTTAGAAACAGCTTGCCAGTTTCAAAGTAAGTTTAATCGTGGAGAATGGCGTTTGAACAATATTATTTGTTTAGAGGCTGGTTACTTTTCTCACTCACTCACCTTTGTCTGATAAATTTTTTTTCTTCCACAGAAAATGAAGGGCAGCATACAGAAGCAGAATGTATTCATGCAGAAGACCGTCCCCGCACTGACTCTTCTCTTTTCATGTCTGGAATATTTGCGACATGGCTTGTTCATGACATCAACATAAAGGCACATCGATATTGCACTGTTTCACTGTCACATGCACATGCATGTAAAATTACTGTAAACTTTCACTTGAGCTTTCATTAGGCACCTTGTTTAGTGCATCAGCATTCAAAATATGGCAGTTGCTTATGCAGATGCCTCTAAACCTATAGTGTGTGCTATATGTACAGGATTGTAGTATGAGCAAAGTTCAAAACAGTGCTATGATAGCAATGCTAAGCCTGAATGTTGCGCTGAGATGGTATGACTTGGCAGTTTATATGGCTGCCGCAAGCACAAATGCATGACTAACATGGTAAAACTTGGTGCAATAGAAAATCATTGATTTGCTTTATAAGTAACCACTCGTATAATTGAACAGGTGTTATTGTCACCCATCTGAATTGCTCTCGCATTCTGCTGCTGAGTCCAATTAAGGTCATGGTTGGCCTCATTCTGTTGGGAATAGAATGCAAGAATGTAAGAATACTCGTGTACCAAGCTTGGATGCATGCTAAAGAAGCCTAGGTGGTCAGAATCAGTTCGGTGCTATCTACTACTGCATGTCTCATGGCTCCTTTGCTGTTTCAGTTGCTAAGCGCTATCAATCATTTATCACTTACTCATCGTAGGTTGATGAACCATTTGAATCAGTGTCACGAGAGTGCTCGAGTTGTGCAATATAATTTTGAAGGCCCCATCTTGCTACAGGTGGGCTTGCAAGACCAACTATTGCTTTGAACAAGCCTGCACACAAACACAAAAGAAGGTTCTGCTTGTAGAGATTGGGTTTGCTAATATGTATTCAACAATCAGTGGTGGAACAGCTGCACCAATCGATCCAAGGGCAGTCGTCTGTGCCACCAAGCTCCAAAATAGCATTTTAGTGGCAAATTGCGCTGAGGCTGCACCAAAGAAAACATAAGAACAAAGACCTCGTAATGTTGATGTTGCCTCACTGGTAAAACTGAAACCAAAACCTAAAGCACACTATCATTATGATCATCCTGGAAGTCAATGGAGCTGCCATAGCCAACGGATATAGCCGATGTCGTTCCTCCATTCGCTGTTCTCGCCAGTTCTCGCTCTTTTGTTGCATTTCGCTTCAGCAGTGGTTGCAATGTACTGCTGCTGTGCGATTGTTATTTGGGCCGTTTGTGCTGCAGTTGGGTGCTCTTCATACTAGTGTGGCACGGAGCTTGCTGAAGGAGGCTGCCAGATAAAAAAGAAGCCTCGCATAATATCCAATTGCACATTGTTTAGCATAGCTGACGCGGTGCCACTTTATACGTACCTCATAATACACGTACTCAACCGCTGACACATACCGGGTGCACGAGGTATTTGAGAACACAATGTTGGCTTCAGGCAGAGAAGAATATCTCCAGCAAAAATAGACATACAGTATAGACCACTTATAACGTAACCGCTTATAGTGCAGGACTGGATATAATACGGTCTTTTCAGATTCCCATTAATTTTCCCCTAGCATTCTATGTATACGTGCATCGCTTATAGTGCAGTTGTGGGACACGAAATACCGGTTACAGTGTGGCTGCCTGGAAGTTTAGCAGTCAACCTAGACAGCAAACGCTCCCCTCAAGCCACAATTACGGTATTTACTCGAATCTAACGCGCACATTTTTTCCCGATAAAACAGGTCCAAAAATTGCGTGCATGTTAGAATTGAGTACAACCCGAAATCTGCGTTACCCTACACCCGTCAGCATTTCAAGATGGCCGCCTCGCACGCGTGTCGAGCCTAGGTACTCTCTAGCCAAGCTACCGTAGCATGCCGTAGCTTCCTTCGTGTACTGCAGTGCACGTGCTTAGGCAATAGTCTACCGTCTGTCTTCACCTTCGCTGCGTCTGCTCTATCAGCATGAAGTACCGAGTTCATCATGATGCCGCATTTGAAGGGAAAGTGATCACGTGTGCGGAGACGGACGGAAATCGGGCTGCATCACGGGCGTTCGGAGAATCCGAAACTTGCGTTCGGGACTCGTGCAAACAGAAGGAGAGGATTTTCGCCAGCAAAGCAATGCGGAACGGTTTCAGTGGACCGAAGCAGGACGCAATCTGCGACGATCCACTTCGGCGATAAGATCGCCTTCGCCCTATCTTGAAAGCAATCTGCTATGGGGAAAGTCCACCGCGCGCCGTGTTTTCACCGCTTATAGGTCGCGTTGAAGCGAGAGGCATGATAGCACGAAGGTTGAATTCGCTTGCCGCGCTTTGTCACTCGAGCGTTTTGGCAGTTCATTTCCGCGGTCAACGAGCGAGATGTGTTCATGTTTGCTTGTGCGCGCGTGACACCGTGCTTGTTAATTTATTTAGTAAGCGAATACGGAATCTAGAGCACGGTGATAGCGACGGCAGAAATGCACCTGGAGTGTCCATTATCACAATAAAATAGTTGTTTTGGTTATAGTGCGGTACCGCTTATAGTGCAGATATTCGCGACTCCGGCGACTTACGTTATAAGCGGTCTACACTGTATTTTCGCCATACTTTGGGAAATACTTCTCTTACGGTTTATTTCCACAATTACTCAATGAATCCGTCATCCGCAGCAATAACCGATTCAATTCGGCTTCAGAAACAGCTGCATGTACGGATCAGGTGGTCCTTAGAGATGTTGGCCATTGAGTCAGCAATGGCGGCCTTCAGCGAGTCTTTTGTATTATGTGGCTGTTTGTTGGCCTATCTCTCAACGACGCCCCAGACATAGTAGTCTAGCGGATTTAAATTTGGAGAACTAGGCCACAAGTTGGGAGTGACGTGGTCGTAGAAGTTGTCAGCCAGCCACTCCTGGGTGACACAGGCGGTGTGGGCGGGAGCTGAATCTTGCTGAAAGACATAAGGTTTTCCTTTCGAAACAGTCTCTATCCAGGGCTTTACAACGGTGGCAAGCACTTCCATGTACGCAGCAGCATCAACGCGGAGTCCTGCGAAAAAAGTGTGGCGGCATGACGTCACCCTCGTTGCTGACGACGGCTAACACCATCACAGACGGAAATTTTGTGTGCATTAATGTAGGCACCTCATCAGTGCTTGCGCAAAGCCACTTGTTATGGCAGTTAACTTTTTGGTCTTGGTCAAAGTTCTTTTCATCTGAAAAAAAAAAAAAACAGCATTGCAGGTCCCTCAGGTCTCTTCAGTTTGCTTAGCAAGCGCTTGGACCAGAGCAGGCAATTTTCCAGAGTTTTATCGGACATGAATTGCCCCCTCCTCATGACATAGGAATGGTACCTCAAGTCATCATGCACAGTAAGCCTGACAGTCGATTCTGGGACTTGAAGCTCCTTTGCAATGGCCCGCATTGACTTCCCTGGGTTGTCACTCACGATGACTTGCAGCTGCCAGAGAAAATCAGGGGTTCTGACATCTGACTGCTGCCTGTGCTTTTTCCTTTTCACCACAGATGCCACGTCACTGCCAGAACACATCAGTTCTGTCCGCACCTTGTAAATGAAAGGCTTCGCTACGTTCAGAAAGGTGGAAATTTCCAAGTCGCTGTGGTGTGCTGCCAGGGCAATGAGGACTGCATGGCGTTTAATTTCCAGCGTCAACCTGTACGCTTCCATCTTTGAACAAACAGCTCAGTATGAATGATAAGGGGTCAACCAACAAGAAGCCGCGCGCCTAGATAGATGTAATGAGCCTGCTGGTGTCTATGGTGATAAAGAATAATGTTATCAAATACCTCACTCACCCAGTAATTTGCATATTAAGGAGACTTTTCTTACAACCCTCCACAATCGGAAAATTCCATAGTTGTAATTTAGACAGCTTTCAGGCGATCCAAGGCACATTTATGCACCGGGAGAGATTTTGCATGTTAGCTGTAAAGAAAACTGTCTTTGCTGTAGCTTGAGAGATTTTGCATGTTAGCTGTAAAACTGTCCTAACTGTAACTTCAATTAAGTAGCATCGTCTTCCTTACATGATGGTAAGTGGTGCAGCGTGAAGCAAGATAGAGGGATGCAGAACCAACTAGCCCAAACCCCTACCCTTCCTAGCATACCTTTATTCCAGTCTTGAATAGTTTTTTTTCTTCTTGCTTGCTTGCAGCACCGCAAACACAAATGCCTGTTGCAAGTTAAGCTGGTAGAAGCAGTTTTACACCGAGATATGAGCTCAAGTAACTCAATTATGTGTTATAGAAACTAGTGCAGTAATATTTATTTCAAATGCAGCATTGATGAGCATGAAGCTGGCTCCGTTATATTTATTGACTATTAAAGCGAAGGCTTGTATTGCCTCACTCGTGTCGGCGTTGAGAGAGGTAATAAAATTTGTGCAAAAGAGCACACGAGTGTAGGTTGCCGTTGATGCTGGCGTACGAAAAAGTCTGGCAGATCCCACGCCCTGTGAGAATCGATGTTATGCGAAGCAGTAAGTGGGGAGCCTACCAAGTTTACGAAACGACCATGAGACCACCAAGACGCAGGTGGCTCTTTCATGACCTACATGACATGCATGTCATGACTCCTCCGGAGTCCCTTTAGCTACACCTAAGAGACCTGAAGGAAAAAAAAAAGCATTAGACTTCGACCATCAACCTTTAGCCTTTTTCTTCACTTAGTACCACATCCGAACCCATTACATTGGTTTTTGAGTGTTAATCTTTTTCGCTGGGTCATGGTCATGACCTCCATGACACGCATGTCATATCATTTATGTTTCTCATACACTCTTGTCACAGTATGCCAATTTTGGTACATACTAAAGCCCCTCCATCCATGTGCCACCGCTGCATTTGCTAAGTTGCGCCAACCTTTGATGTGTGCCGCTGTTCCCTGATTCGTCGCTCAAACCAGTTCCGCTTCCGCAATTTCCGTTTCAGGGGTTTCCGGTTCCGGTAACCACAGAAACGGTGGCTAGATAGATACTGTCAAAGTAGCAAATGTTCGCCAAGAAATGCTTCGCATTTAAAACCTAAGCCGCGCGAAAATAAATATTGCTCGTCGGGCTGCGGAGTCTAACCACCGATCTCCCGGTTGCGAGACCACCACGCTAACCGATTCAGCCACTGTCGGTTCAGCATACGCGTCCTTTAAAGTGGGGTTTTATACTGCATGAAGAATTAGACTCTGCGGCCGCAGCTGGCGCACGCGGTCACGCCATACCCCTAGCCAATTAAAGGCGGCCCCTCCCTCCGGAGGAGGGAAGCGTGTGATCGCGTGTTCGCTCGTTTGCATGTGCCGATCTCAGAGATAGTGCAGTCTAGAATTATGCGCCACTGCGACCACTGGGTATGTGCACTGGGACTAGGCGCCGCTGTGATGTTTTGGAGAGTTATAACGGGCACCAGGGATACGTCGGTGATAGTGGAGGACTTTAACGCACCCCATACTATGATGGGGTGCGTTAAATCTAGTCAATGCTCAATCTAGTCAATGCCTCCTAGGAGGCATTGACTAGATTGGGGGAGTGGGTCCAACGGAGGCTCCCCGCTGAGGCTTTTTTTTTATTGAAAAGTTGGTGGCGCCACCGTCTCTTACTCCCGATTGAGCGGCCCCGCGCGCCGGCCGGATGCTTGTCGCATCGGAGACCCTACCGCAGCTGCATGGAGCTTTGACAGGCGGATACTCGGTGGCGGTAACACTGATATTATTCCCAACCGATCTATTGTAAATAAAATGGAAAAAGAGCGGCGGAAAGAAAGCAAACGACGCAACAACGACGGTGCGTCGAGCAGACGACAGCTACTTAGCCCGTGAGCTCGCCTCAGCCAATGAGCGCTGCTGTAACAGCCGAAGCAAACAGTTTATTGGCCGGAGATTCAGAATAAGGCGATGGCAGCGCTGCCACGATTTCAATGTTTTTTTGCTTCACCCTCGGCGCTTGCCAAGGCGTCCGCTGAACCACTCTAGCGTCCGTAAACATTAGGAACGTTAACTCGCCAAATAACGTACTATCGACCAAAAATCTTTACGACCAAAGGATCTGACAAAAAAGTTACAGGCCTGCGCGGCACACGCAGCACAGTCACAGTGTAAGCTGGTGGAGCAGCTCAAGAGTAGCTCCAATTTCGGCACCACGCACACCAGGGTCTTCGCTACAAAGTCTCTTCGCCTCGTTTTGACGAGAACGATCTGAACTGTCCGCCTGGTGTCAACGGCGAGCTGCGGCTTGTAATGCTCTCTGCACAGCAGTCTGCTGAGCCTGATGATGCCTGGTTGTAGCCGCGTACGTAGCTCTACGATTCGCTTCTTCAGCAGCGGTTCGTACCTTGCGAGGAGACGCCATAACGTGTACCGAAGAGGTACCGATAATACGTGGCGCACTTCTCACATCAGAATCGCGTTGATTGCGCACCTCGTCTGAATCGCATCTCGTCGTCTGCGCCAGCGCACGCTGCGTTTGCAGGCACCTTAATTAGATGGCGCCACCGTACTGGTGGAGGCTCGGGTCGTCTGCGCCGGCGCGCCTGCCTAGGGAGCGTTTATAGGACATTTTCCCGCTGCCCGATAGCAAGCGCTTGCGTGGCTCAGTGGTAGAGTATCTGGCTCCCACGCAGCGAGCGCGGGTCCGACATCGGCGGGAACCTGGTACATTTTTCGCATTTCCAGCGATAGCGGTTACGGTCCCCAACGGTGGAGGCGGACACCATCGCGAACCGAAACGGCTATTGGAATGAGCCCGTAACAGCTTACGCTGTAAAAGCTAAATATCTCCGCTGCCTCAAAACGCAGCCTGTTATTCCCATTTCCAGCCTCTACTGGTATATGCGAACAACACTGTGATGTACGGTTTTACTGGCTACTTTAAAGGCTGCTGGGATATTTATCGTTTTCTCAGATCCCATGGTCCGTAAACGTTTTTGGTCGATGATACGTTATCATAGCGCACGTAAATGACAGAAATCCAATAACGTTCAGAGCATGTGCTTTACGCATGTAATGCGTTTACGTTTGCTTGCAAACGCTAAAGCCATCTATTAAAGCCGATGCTTGACGATCTAAATGACGCTTGGCATGCACTGAACTTGCCCGAGACACTCTGTTTCCTTTGGCTCGTTCACGACAGGCGTCATATAACTCAAGTCAAGCATGGGCTTCAAGTTAAAATGTATTTCTGAATGCAGGGGTAAGCGCTGAGGTTGTCTATGAACGCAGCTGCTTGAGACAACGTAAAGATGAATATTTCTGACCAGGCTGGCTGGCTCCGAGAAGTCAAAAAGCTTATCTCCATGTGAGCGGCATGCATTTGAAAGCTTGCTCATACAAGGGCTTGATGTTGCCCTCCGTAGGCGTAGCACACAAAAGAGAGGTCTTGCGGGCTTGTTTTTGTTCACAAGCGTGACGTTCGCGATTACGATACCACGCGGCCTCTCGATCAAAACACACAAGGTGCGTCATGATGAAGCCGCAGTGACAATACTCTGGCACTCACGTGTTTTCAGGCGTGACATTCGGAGATCTCGCACGGCCGCTCGATGATAACGTGATAAAGCGGCCGTGACGATAGCTTACAAACAGAAGCGGTGACGCTCATGCGCTTGCTTATACAGATCAGCAGTAAGTCACGTAGTACTTCTAAACAGCACGTTTAATATAGCAGTGTCGACAAGGACTCCGGAATCGGAAAAGGGGTGGGGGTTTCGAGCCCCCCCCCCCCCTTTGGCGTTCTCCTTTACGGGGCTCAGCCCCTCACTCCCTCTATCTTTCATCCCCGCTCCCCCTTGCCTGTCATGGCCCCGTCTACTGCTTGTTGCCGGCATGTCGAATAAACAAAAGGTTGGTCATCAATTCATTCCTCCCCGTCTGCCTCGTGTTATCTGCCCCTTCTGTCTGATGATGCCGGCGGGTCAAATGGACAAAAAGCAGTGTTTGATCTACCCTTAGACGCGTTGGTATCAAAATTTGGCAAGGACTCCACATGTGGAGCTGCCCAACATGAAGCCCAAGTTTTCAGTGAGCAGCACCCTGTCGGTTCCTTAAACTTTTCTTCAAACAACTTCCAAACCTGGTAGCGAAGCTTTCATAGAAGCCCATACATTCAAAGCATGGCGGTTCATCGGTGGTTCATATAGGGTGCCTCGACGCCAGCGCCGCTTTCCAAAAGCAGCTCTGGGCATCGAGGCATCCTACGCATCCGTGGCGCCGGCCGTGCGGGTGAAAGATAAAATAACCAGAAAGCTTGCCTTACGCGCAGCAAGCGTTTCCCGGTAAAGGGTATACGGTTGCATAAGCTGCAGTTGCCGGGAAGCGGCAACTGTGTGGCCGGTCTATATATAGCACCGCACGTCGTGGCGCTGCCGATCAGTGCGGTGATTTCGGCGAGTTCTGTCGCACGCTCCTCCAATGGACGAACCTTCGACTTCTCAGTCAGCTGCTGCTCCTTTGGGCGTCCACGCATGTACGCGAATGAGGCCGAGGCGTCATAGGAGAGACGTCGCAATGTTTTCGCATTCATCCACGTAGGGATACCTAAATGCCCTTGAATTGTTTCTTTTTATTGTTTTATTTGCTTCCTCATTTTGCGTTGTTAACGTGTCCTGAGTCTCCGTCCAAGTAATGCAGCCATATTACGCACGGTAAGGCTTGTTGAATAGAACTACGTTTTAAATAGCGACAAATGGGAGCAACTTAAATCTCGTGACTTTCGCAGGAGCCCTGTCCGAACTTGCGACCGCCATTCATATCGCGGACTGACAACGACTACAACCTGATTGAGCCATCGTCCACATACGCAGGTGTTGAGGCTGTAATGCGTGCCCAACAACTTTAAAGGGTAGACTGTCAGTATGCGCATAGAGCTATTACAGATCTGCCGAGATGACCATACAGGCCAAAGTAAAAAGCATTTTATTTTCTTTGTAGAAACGCCTGCGACGTTGGGGACAGTTGACCTAAACCGAACGAAGAGTGGACATGAGCAAGGCAGGCTGCATGCACTTGCTTGGTGGCGGAGCAAACCGAGCGAGGTTGAGTCAGTTCCATCCGGCCTTCATTCGCTTCCTTCCTAAAGCTACACATTTCCAAGAAACACGAGAAACAGGTCATGCCAGCAGGATTGGTTTGAAAAATTCGCGTGGCTATCCTACGACAGCAAAAGCGATGTAGTGCTTTGTCACGAGTGCGTTTTATTTTCAAGACAAATGATTGCAGGCCTGGAGCAGCATAACCAGCTTTTGTGCAGGCATGGTTTTAATAACCGGAAAGAAAGCTATATAGGGGTTCCCACGGCATGCAAAAAAAGCCAGTTACACTGAGATTCTTTGAACCACAATACGTCGAGGTGGGAGGGAATCCGTGTAACACAGCTTCTAGCACAGCAGTGTAGCAAGCATCAGGAGGAAGCCAGGATGGCACTGTCATTGTGAGCTCCGTCCGCGACCTGTGTCGCACGGGCCAAGCTCCGGATGGGTGCCCTAAATACGATGGAAATCTGCTAGATTTGCTTGATGAGAGGTCAGGGGATGTTCCAGCATTAAGGAAATGGATGGCAAAAGGGGGCAAATACATAAGCAGTGACGCGCAGAACGAATAATTGAGATCATGGCCCACACGATACAGCGAGAAATTGTTAGAGACGTGGTGTGCAGCCCGTTGTACGGCATAATATCTGACGGAACAACTTATGTGACAGGTGAAGAGCAGTTTGCCATCTGCGTGTGCTGGGCTGACAGGGCACTCAACGTCCACGAAAACTATATTGGCCTGTACAATGCGCCAGATAGCAGGGCTGACAGGCTGTACATGGCCATAAAAGATATGATATTGCGCCTTGGCCTTGATTTCCACAACAATTTGTACGGCTCTGAACTAAATTACTGCGACAGCAGCATTCTTCCACAGTGAAGACCAGCATCTTGCTTGTTTTGTTTGAATGCGTCCTCAAATAATTGCGTTCACCCACTATGTGAAGCTGGACAAGAACACAATGCGAGAAACAACGTCCCGATCTTTATTTTTAAATGGATCTATCTATCTATCTAGCTAGCTAGCCCCCTACGACTTAGTGCTCTCATGGTCGTTTTGTTAACTTGATATGTACCAAAATTGGCATACTATGACAAGAGTATATGACGAACATAAATGGTATGTCATGTAGGTCATGAAACAGCCGCCTACGTCTTGGTGCTCTCATGGACGTTTCGTTAACTTGGTAGGTACCAAAATTGGTATAGTATGACAGGAGTGTATGACGAACATAAGTGATAGGTCATGGCTTGCGTGTCATGTAGGTCATGAAAATGACACAGCGAAAAAGATTACCACTCAAAAACCACTGAAATAGGTTCGGACGTGGGTACTAAGTGAAGGAAACACTACGTACAGGATGCTGGTAGAAGTCATAATCATGAGCATGACTAAGCAAAAATGACAATGAGCCAGCGAAAAAAGTATAGTGCTCAAAAACCACTGAAATGGGTTCCGATGTGGGTACTAAGTAAAGGAAACACTAAAGGATGATGGTAGAATTCATAGTCATGAGCATGACTCAGCAAAAAAATATGAACACTGAAAAACCACTGGAATGGGTTCGGATGGGGTACTAGGTGAAGGAAAAGGCTAAGGTTGTTGGTTGAAGTCATAGTCATGAGTGTGACTGAGCAAAAATGACAATGACTCGGCGGAAAAAACAACACTCAAAAACAGTCAAATGGGTTCGGACGTGGGTACTAAGTGAAGGAAACACTGAAGGATGGTGGTAGTAGTCGTAGTCACGAGTATGACTAAGGCTTTCGCCCTAAGGTCTCTTAGGTGTAGCTAAAGGGACTCCTCAGGACTCATGACCCATGCTTGTCATGTCGGTCTTGAAAGAGCCGCCTACGTCTTGGTGCTCTCATGGTCGTTTTGTATAACTTGGTAAGCTGCCCGCACCCTGCTTCGCATAACATCGATTCCCACCGGGCGTGGGATCTGCCTGATTTTTCTCCTTGAAATTCTGGCGCTGTTGGTAATTCGGGTACACAGAAGTATATAGGGTGAAGCGCTTTGCTTACTACCTGCAATGTGTTGCTCTGGGAGGTAAATGGGGACAGGTATCATGTCTCATACGCCTTCTCAGTAAGGCTATGCGCGAGCAATACTGACACCATGAGAAAGTTATCAAAGAAGCTTCAGGTAAGGACTGCGCAACGAGCGATGTAACCTTAAAAAACAAGAATACATGGGTTTAGATTAGAGCGCAAACATGACTATCCGATATTCTAGTTGAAGGGGCAGAAGTGCAGTTGGGCAGGTCATGTAAGCATATGGTCAGATAACCGATGGTCTATTATAGTAACAGAATGGGTGTCAAGTGAAGGGAAGCGCATGACGACAAAAACTAGGTGGCGTGATGAAATTACGAAATTTTGAAGACATAGGATGGGACGTCAGCTGGCGCAAGACAGAGGTAATTGCAGAGCACTGGGAGAGCCCTTCATCCTGCAGATTACATAAATAGGGTATTCACGCGTACAATAAGACACCTACTTTAGGTATGAAGGACGAGAAACCTGATTACTTTACGAAGACTGGTGAAAAAAAAAAGTCACAGGCCTGCGCGGCACATGCAACACAGTCACAGCGTAAGCTGGTTGAACGGCGCAAGAGTCGCTCCAATTTCGGCACCACGCACAACAAGGTCTTCGCTTGGATTTTGACAAGAACGATCTGAACTGTCCGGTCGGCGTAGACGGCGAGCTGCGGCTTCTAATGCTCTCCGCACAGTAGTCCGCTGAGCCCAATGATGCCTGGTTGTAGCCGCGCACGTAGATCTACGATTCGCTTCTTCAGCAGCGACTCGTACCTTGCGAGGATACGCCATAACGTGTACCGAAGAGGCTCCCAGAATACGTGGCGCACATTTAACATTGGGATAGCGTTGATTGCGCGCCTCGTCTGAAGCGCATCGCGTCTGAATCGCATCTCGTCGCACGCGGCGGTTGCAGGCACGTTAACTAGATGGCGCCACCATACTGGCGGAGGCTCGGGTCGTCTGCGCCTGCGCGCCTGCTTAGGCGCGCAGGCGCAGGGCGCGTATAAAGGGAATTTTTTCTTCTGCCTGATAGCAAGCGCTTGCGTGGCTCTGTGGTAAAGTATCCGACTCCTACCCAGCGGCCCTGGGCTCGATCCCGGCGGAGAGCGGGTACCTTTTTTCGCATTTCCGGCGATGGCGGTTACGGGGCGGCGGAGGCATCATCGCGACCAGAAACGGCTATGGGAATGAGCCCATAACAGCTTACGCTGTAAAAATCACGGTAGCTTGAACTAGTGGCGCAATGCTGGTCCTGGCTATTGACCCTTTTCGCGGCGATCCCGTGGGCGCTGCCATGTTTGATCACGTGGTGACGCGTCCATTGCTTGCCTCAACTGCCTCCGTTGCCTCCTTGTTTACAATGGAAGTGTATGACGCTGGCGCGGCTTAGAAAACCTCTGTTTTGGGAGATATCGTAGACGGTGACTGGGTGGACGACACGAATCTTTGATCACAGCTTCAGAGAACATGCAAAACCGCTTTCGGAGCTCATTAAGCTATGTCCAAACGGCGCAAGCAGCATATATTGCGCTTGTTCTAAAAGCGGGGCTAAATGTGTATTCCAAGCTATCCAAACATTCCGCTCATGAATTGAATCAGGATTAGTGTGTTTTGCTCTTTGTTCTTTATTTGGCAAATATTTTGAACCAGCGACTTGTCAATTTCTGACTCAGTGAAGTCCCTCGGTGCGGCCACTATCTAATTATTTTCTGCCTAATCGCTCGCGGGTGTGCTCAGTTTCGATAGATTTGTTCTTGCTGCGCACAAGGCTTGAAACGTAGCTGTTTTGCACAATGTAATACCTTGTAGCAAATATATATTACCGCTAGTAACTCGCATACTCTTGTGGACCGTCACGAAACATTCAGCTTCGACCATTCGTGCGCCATCGGTGTAGTCCGTCATTTATTGTGCGTATACAGTGCGCATATATTCAAGTGTGAGCCCATTCACCTATTCTTAATATGTCGGCGATAGAGTTGGCGTAAGTTTTCCTGCCATTTGGGATAGATGTGTATAGATAACGTGCGCAAAACTTACTATGACAGGAAGCGGCGCTACTCCCATCCTCTCTCATTGTTTATATAACGAGTGGTACTTACTCTTGCCGATGTTCTGGGGCTGAAGCACTTCCTTTGAAGGTTAGCCACACAATGCTGGCGGATGAGGAAATTTCTTTATCCTCGAGGAAAGCCGCACATCTCGAAGTGCCGGTAACACGTTCGGATAGTTGCAGCAGCGGTCCGCGAACTTGGCCACCCAGATTCATTCCATTCCTTAGCATGCCAGTCACTATTTTTTCAGCCAACTACTGCACACGTCTTCAACCCACATGATTCAATCTAGCATGATTGGAGCGCAGTGCGTTAGCGAAAACTCAGTTGCAATTCCGACCGCTGATCGCACAGAAGCAAGGTAGAAGCGGTAATGGTTTCGTATTCGTGCGCGGTCGCCGAGGAGATGCATGGCGCGCCGCCGTAAGCGCCATCTCGTTTCTCTAGAACAAACTGCTCCGCGAAAAGGGTCAATATACGAAGTGATGATAAGTTACACGAAGTAATGTCAAGTGATGCGAAGTTATACGAAGTGTATAAGCATTTCCTCGTGTCCGTGGCATCGGGGAACGCCTCGCGAAGCGCCTGCAGTCCGAGCACACGTAGGGGAAGTGGGGCGAAAGCTAAGCAGAGTGTACGGGTGGCGCGCAGCAGACGATACGCCGGCATGACGTCACGGCACATGCGCAGTAGCGTGCAGCTGGTGGGAGCTCGGCCGAGCCGCCGCCGGGGGCGCCTGCTGCAGTCACGGACACCGCGAGCGTTCGGCGCTAATGCGGGGAAACAAAGAAGGTGGATGGCGTCTGCGCGTTGCCTCGTTGGTGCTGCTACAGTTTGTTTCTCTCCCTCGATCTGTTTTTCTCTTCCTCTCCCGAGCATAGCGCGCGAAGCGCGCACTCTCTCTCGCTCTCATTTTCTCCTCTCTCCCATCGTGCTCTCTCCCGAGCATAGCGCGCGACGCTCCGCGAGGTGGTTGCTAGGCAACGCAGTGGCAGGAGGCACAGATTACGGCCGGCTTAAACAGCTCCGCTGTTAAAGGTTAGGAATGTTGCACTGTTCCGAAAAAAGAATACACTATCAGACGGCAGCATTTATAGTTGGGTGAGCTGCGGAGAGCCCAAGGCACATAGCTCATTTGAGCAGTGGTTGCGACTCGATTTTCTAGAGAAGTGATGCGTACGTGGAGCGCACTTTCCGCGGCCTTACCCAAGCAAAGTAGAATTTCGAGTACGATGATTGTTGTGGATAGGCCGCAGGACAGTGGGTCCGCTGCGTCTTCAATCGCCGAGGCAGTGTGCAGGGGCTCTGGGATCTTGTAGAAGTGAGACGAGCTCGTCATCGTCGGTGACGTGGGCTTCCGCACGGGTGCCGCTGAAGGCATGGTGTTGGTGTTCCGTTTGTCCCGGTTTGCCGTACTTTCCGTCTTGCACATCACCAGTTCGCCCAAGCACTGTGGGACCAACATGCAACACGGTCACGAGTAACATACGTGCTCACGCTACAACACTAGTTAGTTCTTCTTCTTCCTGGGGTTTTACGTGCCAAAACCAGTTCTGCTTATGAGGCACGCCATAGTTGAGGCCCACGGATTAATGACCACCTGGGGTTCTTTAACGTGCACTACGACGCAAGCACGCGGGCGTTTTGGCATTTCGCCTCCATCGAAATGCGGGATTATCCCACATTTGCGGGATACATCCCGCGGCCGGGATTCGATCCCGCGATCTCGTGCTCAGCAGCGCAACGCCTTAGCTGACTGAGCCACCGCGGCGGGTGCCACTAGCTAGCGAATGAGAGATTTTGTGCACTTCACAAGGGATGCCCATTGTACTAACCACGACCAATTCGTATTTCGACAAGATGTCCGTGAAGCCGCGTAATCGTGCAGCTTCTGGAATGGCAATGATTTAGTGGCGGGCACATGCCGTGGTGTTATAGAGAGAGAGAGAGAAAGAATGCATAGAAAGGCAGGGACGTTATAGGTCGATAGGATGCCTCGATGCGCGATCCCCCGCTAAGGTGGTGCCACTCATTGAAAGGGGTGGTGCCGCGTCACTCTTGCCTCCCTGCGCGCCAGTGGTGAGCGCGGAGACGTGGTTTGTTCGCGCATCCCCTTCACAGTAGATGCTTGGGGTACGCATTTCCCGTAGCAGCAATCATTCCAGAAATGGTTGGATGATGTTTTCCTGAAAATAAAACTTGTATGCGTCGAGAAAATTAAAGGAGACTATGTAACAAGTACAGCCGAATCATTTGCGGTCGCGTTTGTCGTTGCGTGTCTGTATTTGTTATCTTACTATTTCTGTAAAGCGTTGTGCAAGGGAATTATTATTTGGGTTATTTGTTGTTCTGGCAACGACATAGTTAGCTTGAAGCTTCATTACACGCATGCCAGCATGGCGTTGACTACGTCTGTTCCTGTGCAAGGCACGACGGAAAAACGTCCCACAATTTGCACAAAAGGCATCGTTGTTTCCCGTACATACATCTATTCTCCTCGAGGGCATTGCATATATACAGACTTCGAGTGCCCTAACATATATGCGCAGAAAATGGAAAATACAAATCAATGTGAAGTAAGCAACGCAACATGAATATTTCTTCGTGTTTCCCATAAATCAATGTTTTTTTCCTTAGGCTTTTGTTCCTTCAATTGATATACTAGTCCGTGCCTTAAAATTATTTGCAGTGTTTGGATGACGATGCTTATCGTAAAGATACAAGGCGCAGACAAAATACATAAAAATTGTGAAGGTTGCGACTCTCGCGTGCGAAATTCCTTCTGGTATAGTGTACTCCTTAGTTTCCGCATTACCCAGGTCTGTCGTTTTATATTTACTCGGTACTTTGCGGGTAATGCACTTGTATCGACTCGCCTACTTTTTATTTTTATTAGTTTGGTATGAACATAACATTGAGGAGTAAACAAAGTTTTCCGCGAAACCATGCATGCTTGCTTCCATTACTGATAATCCGATTGTGAGTTCTGCTGACTCGCTTTAGCTGAAAATCGAAATATCAGGAAGACAGATTCGACTGAGCTGAGCAAGCAACTTGCTGACCAATAAACTATGCTCTAAAATTTAAAAACAGCACGCTACGGCCGAGAAGAGCACGACCCCCCCCCCCCCCCCCCCCCCCCCTCCCCGTAGCCACTTCAGTCACGAATTATGATTTAGTGTGTTTAACTCTTTCGTTACCGTGGGAAAATGTGCCACTTTTTGTAGGTTTTCGTAATTATTTTGTGTAGTACATATTATCATGGTTACACTGTCATGCTACATATCAATACAAAGCTAAATAAACGTATTTTCTAACGACATTACTTTTAAAAACAAATATTAAGGTGTAACAAGTAATAATATTCATGAAAAACAAGATTCATTGAAAATTGCACAGAACATTTCCAATGTGGTGCTCATAACACAAAAGGAGAAAAAAAGAAAAATAATGTGAAATATACAAAATGTTTGTTAATCAATTGTACATAAAAGAGGAAAGTTTGAATTGTCTAGCTCATAAATCATATGAGTTACAAATTTTTATTTTCCGCATAGTGGAAAGTGCCTTGTCCCATCAGGTGCCGCAATGATAATTTTTTCCACTACAAATTTTTTAAGCACCATACTGCAATAGATATCAGTAAAGAAAGAAAGAAATGAGCTGTTGAACCATGGGTATTTTACAAATTTATGCTAAATTTTAAGTCATAAAAAAATCCCAAATACCAAACATAACTCTGAACATGGCACCAAAACAGCGTAAGGTATGCCTTTACCGAAAAAAAGAAATTGCAAAATGTGTAAGCAACAAATATAGCTTCATAATACAATGTTTAGTAGTGGCAACAAAATCTACAACCATATCTCAAAGCTCTAAGATGTGGGAAAAAAATATATTCCTAAGGTTGGCATGGCACTGGGCAAAACAGTTTTTGGCTGTAGAGAAACACAAGCAAACGTTGCCAGTTTTACAGATGACATTGTTTTATGGTCAACTTCCTTGTCCTGATAGGACTTCTTGCATCTTCTCCGCTTTTCTAATATTGATTGCACTTGCTTTCTCTCGCTTGCCCGTGTACACATAAAATTGTATGGTGTAGCCTGTCTGAGGGTCAGCGAGCACCCACAACTTGTACCCCATAGGACTGCTTCTTCAGGATTTACGTCCACGCATACTTATTTGTGTTCAAGCAATCCTATTTATTACCTCCGCTGTGAAAAACACCACAAAAACGTCGATCGCTTTTGTGAGCCGCTTTGCTTCACTGCGCAGCATCATTGCGAGGCGGGGTTCTCTTCTTGGGCTAAACATGACTCCCTGCTAGGCTGATGGCAACAGATATCCGCCATATACTGTAGAGACACCGTAAATTAGAGATATAATATTGCCAACATCCTTAGGACATCTCAAGCGGCCTAAAAAATCTGTCACCTGTCAAGTGCTAGATTACTGCCGAACAGCTGACGACGATCCGGGCTTGTTTTGCGAGTTTCCGTCGCCCGAACTAAAATTCGACGATTAGATATCATCTTCAGAGTCACTGCTGCTAGAAACTGCAGAATAATCACTTGCAGGCACGACAGAATCGCCAGAAGGACGTTGTTAGCGCACGGGTCCGGCGGCCGGATCGTCAGCCATCTTCGTGAGCAAAACAAGCGAACCGCGCACTTTGAACCGCCGTTAAAAATCGCCGCCGCGCGGAAAAAGAACAAACTACGCAAGAAATCAAAGATAAGTGCTTAGAAAATGCGCTAGATGGCGCAGCTAGTCCATAGGAGCGCCGGTATTTTTAAATTTTCGCGCGGAGCCTATGGGTCACCGGTGACCCATGTTCTATAGGCGCGGTAACGAAAGAGTTAAGGCCTACAACTTTACATATTTTGCTGGAAATATGGCGCAAACATTGCAGAAAAACTTTGGCCCTGTAGCAAGAATATTTAATTAAATTCAGCCCTGTCTTCGTAATTACAAAACATAATTAATTACGGATGTTGAAGTTGCATAATTGACGCTCTATATCACGAAAAGATCTGACATTGTTGTTGCGATTAAATGAATCGGTTATTATTGGCTTGACGATCTTCTGATGCATTAAAAAGCACGAGTTGACTGCGGTGATACAACTCGGAGCAACTCATTAAGCTTCTCGTCAAACTTCGTAGTGCGCCTTCTAAATTCCCTTTGGTTTAGGTTAACCTCTGTACTAAAGTGACCTATGGCAGTATGTCGGATCTCCATATGGAGACACCGTAACCGAAAGGGGTAGAAAATGAAAAGCTTTACAAAACAGGAAGCGAAACTACCAATTTTGCAGAGAAACCATGTTTAATCAATAACGACCAGAACAGCCGCCCTATTTAGAAAAAAAAAAAAAAAAACAAACAAGCAATTGGCAAGTGTTTTTATTCGCAAACAGCGGAGCAATGAAACTTTCGCAAATTAAGTTTGCTTGTTGAACAACAGTGCACGTGACACTCAAGAAGATGGGCTATCCTTTTGAAAATGCGTTTTATATATTTGTAAAATGGATAATGGATTCGCATATATGTGTTTGCGCGTATGAAGGTTCCTTTAAAAAATCCAACCTTCACAGGGAAGGAAAGAGCATTGTATGAACCGATGTCATTGCTGCGATCCGTTAATTCGTCTTCCTTCTTTTATTTTCAGACATACACTAGCTGCAAAACTTGACTGCGCGATGGCTGTTATGACGCAGTCCTGTCGGTAGACGATCGAATATACGTAATTTCTATATAATGTTCATACTGCGCTTAACGAGAGGGAAGCCCGCCTATAGTTATCGGTAGCTTCGTTTATGTCTTGTGAAATCTAACGGAGGTTCTGCAGTTCGTTCTATAAATGGTAGTGCGCATTCCTTCCCTTTTTTTCGAGAATGTCCGACGCAAGTGACTGCATGGTTCAGCGCCCTACGCATGCCGCACTTCTCGCCGAGAATGGCGGCCGCCGGAACTGACGCTACTCGTGGCTGTCATAGATACCGCGATTAGTTCCTGCGCGTTTAAAGGGTTCGTCTTATTTCAATGGGGGAACCTTTACAGCTGCCGATAACATTTGCTGTTAAAATGATGCCAAGGCGTAGCTTGATAAGTTCTGTCACAAGTGCTGTTGAGGTAAATACGAAATACGCATATTGGCGAAATACGCATATTGAATCTTTGATTGTTCCGCCGCGTTCTGACGTTCCGGAACTACGATACGGCATTCGATAGCTGGCTGTGAATGTGATCGTAGCGAAACTCGACAACGTCTTCACTAAAAGGCGAGGTGTCTAAGCGATATCCAGGCCCAAGGTCGCTCCGCCAAGCTAATTTTATTGCGATAGCAATTATGTGGACACTCCAGGCGCATTTCTGCC
This sequence comes from Dermacentor silvarum, assembly GCF_013339745.2. NCBI lineage: Eukaryota > Metazoa > Arthropoda > Arachnida > Ixodida > Ixodidae > Dermacentor > Dermacentor silvarum. The sequence continues at coordinate 135,294,101 of NC_051162.1, forward strand.
GTCATCGTTGCCGTCGGCGTGACGTTCTGTATAAAGTCCAAGGGTGATAACATCGTCGCCGCGCGCCCTATGTTGTACGTGCGAGTGAAAGCGTGCGAGGAATAGCCGACGATGGCGGCTCAATCTCGCGCGCTCTAGTGAGGAATGCGGGGAGGAGGCGCACCGTCTTCCATCGCGTGCAAGGCACTGGGGGGAGGGGAGGGAGGGGGCGTTTTACTCCGGCGGCTGCTGCGTATGGCGTGGCCGCGTGGGCCCTATCTTGAAAGCGATCTTCGTCGCGCGCAAGGCATCGGGGGGGGGGGGGGGGGGGGGGGGAGGAGGGGGGCGTTCTACTCCGGTGGCTGCTGCGTATGGCGCAGCTACACGAACCCTATCTTGAAAGTGATCTGCGATGGGGATCTGTCAGGGTTCGCGTTGAAGCGAGAGGTAATACGCAGCTCAATTCGCTCGCTGCTGCTGCTGCGCTGACTCACCCCATCGTTTTGACAGCCAGTTTCCGCGGTCACCGAGTGAGATGCATTCATGTTTCCTTGTGCGCGCGTGAAACCATGCTTGTTAATGTAGTAATCGAATGTTTACAAGTTTATACGGCCAATAAAACTACTATTCTTACTTCGTATAGATGTCTACTAATTTGCTATCGCAATCAATGCTTCGCCTTTCGGGCGAAACTGCGACATTTTTTTTAGACGGAGTGGTCTTCTGTGGGGTGCGCAATGTTTGTAGAAACCTGGAAGAGGATAGTATTCACTGATCAGTTTGTAAATGTAAGGAAATATTTAGGTCAATTCACTGATCAGTTTGTAAATGTAGGGAAATATTTAGGTCAGGGTAATTGTTTTTTTTTTTTTTGAGATCTACGCGCAGCAATACAACGTACCGTGCATTGACAGTCCAGATAGCAGAGGCAGTGACTTTTTGGCCTGATGAGCACATTCCTGGACGTGATGATACGATGGCCGTCGCTTTCAAGAGCCACTGGGCATGGTTCGCGCGGGGACATTTTTACTGAATGAACATCTTATAAAAAGGCTAAACATTTCACAGATTCATGACAAACATTTGGGGTGAATATATTTTTCCCGAAATGGTAGTGATTACTGACCCGGCCCGTGTTGTAACGTGCGCATCAATTGAACACCCTCATTGCTTGCATTAAGCGTAGAAATTAATCTCTGTTTCGCACGTGAAAAAAGCGAAAAAGGGAGACGTTCAGTAGACTTCCATCCCGAGTGCTTTAAATACCTGGAGATCCACCGCACTAAAAGATATTGGAGATCCACCACATGTCTTGGAGCCAGCCTTGGTCACATATGCAGAGGAAGCTGTTGTGACAGCGACTGTATCTGCACTTTCGGCTTAATTAATGGCGCTGAAAATAATGACCTGGTCAACGTTCAATTCTAGGCGATAACGTTGAGAGGCACTTCACTAATACGAACATAAACGGTGCGTCTGATACTCTCAGTGTATTCATACAGCACAGTATACTTGTTTCTGTGGACTGGTATCCGTAGTCGCACTCTGGCTTACCCAAAATTTTACTTTGATAATTTTTTCCCTCGTGTGATACAGCAGCGGCATTAGTGAAATGCCATGCAAGCTGATAAGGCTTCGCCTCTCCTGCAGTTGCTTAAAAGAAGCGCTGAGTATTTGATACATGTGGTCAGCCTCTTAGGACGTAGTGTCTCTGGCTCATGTCAGTGAAAGATCATCGGCTGTCAACTCATCATGCCGTCGTTGTGCTGTTCCACCAGAAATCTGCCAGCGTGATACAAGTAGATGGCGAAGGCTTAATTTCTGTCGATGGAGTTTTTTTCTACTTCAAGACAGTCTTGCCTATGACGGGAGCCGTCGGAGATATCGCGCCAATTTCCTACCATCCAGGGTTACTTAAATTCTAAGGTACTATCGACCAAAAAAGTTTACGGACCAAAGGATCTGACGAAAAGCTGAATATCTCCGCATGCAGCCTCAAAACGCAGCCTGGTATTCCCATTTCCAGCATATACTGGTAAATGCGAACAACATTGTGATGTACGGTTTTACTGGCTACTTTTAAAGGCTACTCGGATATTTAGCGTTTTCTGAGATGACGTGGTCCGTAAACTTTTTATTGCGATAGCAATTATATGGACACTTCAACCGGATTTCTGCCGTCGGCTTCGCCGTCGCCGTGAGGTTCCGTATTTAAAGATAAAATCTTCGCCGCGCGCCGTATGCCCCAGCGGAAGCGTGCGGCGACGCGCGCTATCACGGAGAGCGAACGCACTCAATCTCCCACGCGCAAGCAAGGAAGCGGGAAGCCAGCGCCGGAGGGAGCAGAAGGGGGGGGGGGGGGGGGCACTTCTACGCTGCCAACAACCGCGCTCGTCGTTCGTTCGACCGCACCGCCTCTTATCTCCACACGGCTCTGACCTTTATGCGCCGTGCATTTGCCGCTCAGTTTCCGTTGAAGCGATAGACCGCACGTACCTTCGCCCGCTGCGCGGCGTATGCGCTCGCTGCCAGCGTTTTGACAGTCGTTGGCTGCAGTAATTCAGTGTGATCTATTCATGTTTGTGCGCGCTCACACCACGCTTGTTCATTCAGTTAGTAATAGTCGGGCCACATTTTCCAACGCACGCTACACATGCAATGCTGCCCAGATCGGCAGTGCAGCACTACAGGTGTGTCCCTTCGCACGCGCTGCCCACGGCAAGCGCTTCTCATCAACACCACCGTTTCACACGCGCCTTCTCGTGGTCATCGAGTCTCTCTTCATGTCGGTCTACTTACGCCGCAGCACACCTGCTTACTTAATCAGCTCATGTTTACTACAATTCATATTGCTACCAAGGCCGCTCACCTTACTTCGTATGACATTGCTGTGTTGCTATCGCATTCATTGCTTCGCCCTTAGGGCGAAACTGTGACATTTTTTTTTTTTGGTCGATAGTACATGTGACACACATGTACAATAAGCGAAAACGTTGATAAGCAACTTTCGTCTCCAGTGACCTGCAAGCTCCAGACAACCTTGCTGAATGAAGAATTGGGCGTTGCAAGGAGGCATTAACACTTTCATAGCGTACTGTATAACGGCACAAACGGACAACACACAAAGACGAAAAAGGCCCCGGGACATGCAAGCGCCGACTAGAAACGAAGTTTTATTCATACAAAACAAGGTAATATATATGCACTGATGGTGACACGTTCTTTTGTTTATGCATCTTAGTTTGATTTTATGCTGTCAAGGTAGGCCAGTTTCATCTGCGATAGTGTTAGCGAAGGCTGGCATCTTGATTTTTTTTTATCAAGATCCGTCTGAATGCACCTTGATTTTATTTTGTGTGCGCATATGTATGACATTGTTTTATATGAATGAAACGTAGTTGTAAGTCAGCGCTTGCCCGTGGCCTTGTTGTCCGTTTGCGCTGTTACAGCATACAGCTTCACCAACTCGCCCAACTTTCCATTTCTTTCATATAGATCGTGTGGTCAAGCAGCGCCACGAAAAGGAAGCCTTTAACACTCCGCCCAGAGTAGAATATTCTTCCCACCACTACCAGATTTATCGCAAGCCGGCTGAAGTATGCCAAACGTTTTTCTTTAGAGCAGGAAAAAAATGTGATAGAACATATGCGCCCCTATACACCTAAAGGGTGTCACGCTGTAAATTTGTCAAGGTATAAAATATGCCGAAGCACATTATGAGGACGCAACTAAATGCATATTATTTGCGTTTGTGTCAAGCAAGGTACACAATTTTTTTTTGCATTCTGCTTAAATACATAATTTGCCAAAATTAGTTAACCAACTTGGCAAGTAATAACTGTAGGGTAAAACTTTCAATGAGAAAGTTAGAGCGTTCTATTAAACACATGATTGGGCAGCTTGCAACTTGCTTGCTACGTAACCATTTTTTCTACGTCCTGAAGAAATCCCACAAATAATAATAATATAAAAAAAGCAGGTGACATTCCCGCTTGCGCGCCGCGATTTCAGTGCTCGTATGTGCTGCGTATGACCGAACAGCGCGTTCGGCCTGGTTGCCGTTGGGCGCGAAATTTACGCCAGCGATGTGATTCCTTCTCGGCGGGGTTCATGATAGCGAAATAAAGATTGATCTTAAGTAACACAGCACAAAAATGATACGGACAAAAGCGAAAGTAACGGAACAGTTGCTGGTGGAAATTTGGAGGTTTACGAAAGCAAAACCATGTATGTGCAGAATCAAGTCACGTGAACTTAGGGGACAATATTGTTAGAGCAAGCGTGATACCACTTACGGATGCACGCGCACACAACCCGGTCGTCAAAAATAGATGCGCCAAGATGGGACCTGATCCTTTAAACAGAAGTCAAGCCAGTTCAGTTCTTTATAGGATAAATGATACCGCACCATATCTGAGAATACGGAGGCAGCGGCGCGCCACGCTTCTGGTCGCGGAGGCCACGCGCAGACTTCTCGGCAGTGCCACTAGACGGCGCAGCGTGTCCAGAAAGACGCGCGAGTGAGGAGCCCGGTGGCCGCATGACGAGTCTATGAGCGTTTGCACGCACCGGCGCGCCGTGCATTTCGGAGGCCACGGGTAAGCTTCAGGGCGGCGGCGCTGGATGGCGCCGACTGTTCTTAGGGAAGAGGAGTCCCGCTGCAGTACAAGCTTCATACAGATTGCATTTCGACGGTGACAATACGCTTTGTCGCTATATTGATTCAATCCTAACACATCACTGTCGAGCGTCATCGTGATATGGGTTATTTTTTCTGCCTCGATCTTTTTTCTGATGCTGTGCTTCTCCTTTGCTTACCAAACCGATTATTTGCACCCATAAATGTCGGTTCATCAGCAGTAAAACTCGGTTCTTAGTTCAGCGCTAGTGGCGTTTCTTGTGTCTCACCTTCTATGCGCTGCTGCCAATCTTTAGACATGTATACGTACTACACGAGAAAGAGACTCACCGGTGCACCACACGTCGGTGGTAGGCATGCTGCCTTCGACCCGGAGGGTGAGCAGCATGAGCAGCTTCTGTCCCGGGGACAGAGGAATCTGGTCGGTACTGGCCGATCCGAAGCCGAAGCTGCAGCCATGAATCACAGCCCTGACCACCGCAGGACTGTGGCCGGTGTTGGTGGCGTAGAGCCGGATGACGACCGGATTCCCCGAGGCTGTTGTGCTCACCTCGCTCAGGGACTGCTTCGCACTGAATTGAAGGAGAGCAGCGGGACACGATTGCTTGACCGTCGTGTGGCGGATAAAAAATAATAAAAACGCAATGTTGCAGTTAATCTCTGGGCTACAATAAATGATCATCATCATCATCAGCCTATATTTTATGTCCACTGCAGGACGAAGGCCTCTCCCTGCGATCTCCAATTACCCCTGTCTTGCGCTAGCCCATTCCAACTCGCGCCTGCAAATTTCCTAACTTCATCATCCCATCTGGTTTTCTGCCGACCTCGACTGCGCTTCCCTTCTCTTGGTATCAACATAAATATATCAACATAAATATTATCCCTACCATATAGGAAGTGACTAGTTTTGCATAGGGTCTAAAGTCCTCAACGACTGTCTTCCCGTCAAATGCACTATGGAGGGGCCACACTTCCTGCAGGGACAATCACTTTTCAAGAGAGAGATTAATGTGGCGACGGCTTTAGCTTTTGAGCCAATGAGGCGCGTGTTATGGTTAATGTTCGGGCAAAGTTAAAAAATATGTTTGTGTTAATTATAAGCTTTGTAATTAACTAATAACACTGAGAACAGCGTCGCTGGAAATTGGGTTGTGATTCTGAAATATCGCACAAGTATGCTGCATCTTGTTTCCTTGACAGTCAGATTAAACGAATGTTTCTTAGTATAAGCGCATGTTTTTAGCATATATTTTAATTCGAAGCAACAAAAGGCAGGCGACACTAAGGGCTATCGGTAAGTGGCTCGGCCGGCCGGCACGGAAAAGCCTGTTTTTAGGACTCCAGCATTGTTGACATGTGCTTACAAATCGTTTTTGTTGATTCCCGTTTTAGTCTTTTATCAATCCTTGTTGATCGATCTTTGTTGTAATCGTTTACCTTTAGTTCTGTTCCGAGTTTTACACCTAGCTGTCAGGTGGTGTTTAGCATCCAGTATGCAGCGCGTGCCTCATAATCAGGACTGGTTTTGGCACGTAAAACCCCAGAAAGAAGAAAGAAGAAGCATCCAGTATGCATGACTTCATTGATTTCTCGCCGATTTTCCGTGCTGACCGGCCGAGACACTTATAGATAGCGTTGTGCCATTTGTGTCCTCTGCCTTATGTTGCTTCGAATAAAGGAACCATTTGATAGTCAGGGCATTGTCCTGTCAGTTTGTCACACGGCGTCCCGTCGTCTGCGCTGTTTCGCCATAATGTACCTAAACAACAAGCCCAGCCAAGAATCCTCGTGCATGTATACGAATTCGCTCAGCACTTAGTTTCGCTATCCCTTCGCGTACTTTGGCTAGATTTGTGAGTCACGTGACGTCATAGAAGCAGCTTCTCATCGTATTAGTATCCGAACATGGCGGTCACGATGACGTCAGCGGAAACCATTCACACCACGACAACGGCCTTCTTGCTAGGAAATAGCCGCTCACTCGGACGCGCGGCGCTTGAGCCCGTCGGCGCTGATCTCGAGGAAGGCGACGCTGAGGTGAGGGCCCGCGTAGCGGAGGGTCAGGTAGCGCCGCCCTGTCTTCTCGTTCAGCAAGATCGGGTCGTCCGAGGGATCCGCGAAGCCCTCCAACAAGTGCTCGGTCCTCATGCCCCGAGACCGCAGTTCCTGCGGCGGCGCCAACACTGCAGTGCTGGACGACATTCTGGCCAGATGAACTCAATGAGGATAACAAGGTTGTGGTAACGACAAGCGAAGTCAGCCACGAGAAAGTCATCATCCTGAGGGTAAACAGGCATTGAAAGCACTTGAGCCCAGTCATGACACAAAGGAGTAGGCGGAACTGGTGAGACGCAAATGACTGTGGACTGTTTTGACAAAGACTTGGGATGACTGGGAGACAATACACTGAAAAAAAAAAAGTGCCCTGAGCGCACTTTTTATTTTACACGCGCCATCCATGTCATTGGAACTAAAGCTGACGACGTTGCATGAACACCGACAGCGGCTCTTATTGCAACCCGCTTTTACTCCGTGCGCTTTCAACATCTCTGTTTCTGTATTTTCTTTTCAGATCGTTAATATTTTAATCATTTTCCGTGCTTTGTAAGTACACGCGCGCGTGGGATGCGGCAAGGTAGCGCAGCTCACGAAACAAGCGACGAATCGCTAACCGTATTCGCTGCGAAGTGTGTATAATTGATAAAACGACGACTTCAATCAAAATAGAAAGGCAAAGTTATTATGATGATGTTGATGTCGATGATGATAATAATAACAAAAACGTTATTCGCCTCAAAGAGAGAGAAACCTGGGCAGCGCACGGAGCGGTCGCGTTATTGCAGACGCACAAATTTCATTGTGGTTGTTCTCAAAAAGAATGCCAACAAAGTTCACATGAAGTAAAATGAACTTTTTGGTGCTCGTTACAAATGTTTTGTTTCACTCCCATTCTTATGTGTGCATTTGCAAGTAGAAATAAACAATTGATTGCTGTAACATTCGTTCGTGATTGCCTTGTCGCGTTTTTCAAGCGATAGCAATGAATTTGCTCTCACAGTGCTACTCTCAATTTCAGTTCTTTTGTTGTGGTGCCACTGAGCTTAAAAAAATGAAAGAAGAAAGCTCGTTGGGCCTATTGTTTTACTTCATACGGGGGTGATCATTGTTTAGTTTTACAGAATATTTTGAAAATTGCCTGTGGCACAATTCTTGTCCTTAAGATGGATTATTCGAAGAGGCGGACATTACTAGCACGTAAAATCAAAACACATATTAAACTAATTAATGAACATTAATGAATTCACTTCTTAATTAATTACTTTAGGGCAAATTTAAAACTTACGAATTGCGGCTGGTGAGTTTGCAACACCTATCCACCTGAAATGAATTTCCAGGTTGTCAACAGTGTCGAGATATTATTTCCAAGAGTGTGGGACGAAATGCATGGGCGTCGCAGTTACTTTCGTGCTTCAATGCACAAAAGAGCGTTTTGTTAAAAGAAGTAAGTGGAGCAACAGTACATTTTTTACGGTAAGTTTGATCGCGCATACCTCCAAACTGGTGTCATTCTGGAAATTCATTCTAAGTGGATACGCCTTGTAATCGCACCGGCTACAATAAGTAAATTGCCATTTGTGCTGTAATTAAGACGTTAATTAGCGAATTATTGTCAATTAGTTGAATAGTTCAGCTCAAGGACTAAAATTATGTTATCTGAAACAGGCGATTTTTAAAATTTCGTAAAACCTAAAAAATGGTCAGTCCGTAGAGTGAAGAAGACGACCACCAAACTGAAGTGACCTGAGATTTTACTCCAACTTTTTGCTCTAATAACTCCTTGAAGTATTATGTTCCAAAGCTTATTCGGCTGTAACGTCTGTAACCAGAGTAACTTTAGAACAGAGTAACCTCTGTTCCAATTCGGCTGTCGGCGTAATTATCAGATTGAGTATATTTACGCTGCGTAAAAGCTAAAGCTATACTCTATAATTTCTTGGTACTTTCACTGCTTCAGTACTGTCCCCTTGTTTTGGGTACGACTGGCACTAGTATATCTAAGTAACATCTGCTTCAAAAAAAAAAGCGGCATGATGTATAGCTAATGCACCTTACAACGAGCCCTCTAGACAGGTGTTTGCACAGTGTAGCATTTCTCCCGTGCAACAGTTATATAACAGCAGATGTTTGCAGTGCTATAGATCGCCTGTCAAGGAGAATGACAGGCATAACACAAGTCGCAAAACTGTCTATAAAGGAAGTATACCAACTACCAGAAATAAGGAACTATGGGAAATACCAACTCCGTGAGCTAACTACTTCAAACAGTTTTTATCCTATACCCTTCCGCCATTACTCAATACGTTGCATCAAGAATCTTTTGATCCGTTTTGTTACTCGAACAATGAAATAAAGTTGTTTTTATGGCGTCTGTTCGAGAGACTTGTATGACATTTCCCCTGTGTTTGTGCTTTCCCATGAGCTGCAGTTCTTGAATTTATATAAGTATTTACAAGGCACTTGAGAAGTGCTGGTGTATGTTTAATGCACGTCGCGTGTATTTTATTTCTGTTAAACGTACGCAACGGTCGTTAGGTGTAATATGCCATCTGCTGTGTATGCCCAACAAAGGAGTAAGGGACCACTGTCAAGCTGTTCCTTTAGTTCCGCCTCCTCCTACCGAAAAGAAGATAAATGTATTGATTGATTGATTGATTGATTGATAGTTGAATGGTGCTTAGTATGTAGCAGAATGAGCCCGGTAAGGGAATGCCGTTGAAGTGCAGTTGCCCGTCACTCACGTTGTCTCGGGACCACATATCTAACGGCTGCAGCTCCAGGCAGCTGCGACAATGGAGAAAGCGACAAAGGCGAATGAATAAGTGAACAGAATTTTACGTTCAGTATTAATTTCTTGTATGAAGTTTAACATAAGCATTCTTGTAGTGCTGTGATGCACACATTGCGAACGAAGCTATTTAGGTGAATCTAGCTATGTTGGGCCTTTTATTGGGCTGTGGCCGTCTGTACATGCACTAATCTAATTGATGTGATGTCATTGCGGCCGCACGAGAACCTCAGCTTAGATTGATGTAGTGCACAAAACGTAACAGAAATTTCCTTGTCATCCCAGCAGGCGCTCAGTGATTCTTACCTTCCAATTTGGCGCTGACAGCGCTCGTCTTGATTCCAGAAAGCTTTGAAGTACGACCCAACTTTGGAGCACGCCGCGTCACCAAGGCCTAACAGGTGATTTCGAACAAGGAGGTAGTCCTTTGCCCCGTTCTGCATATATTATGAAAAAAGCGGCCATAACACACAGCAACAATTATGGCGCTGTCCTACTCATAGTTCAGGGCAGTTTAACCGAGTGGCGCAGCGGGACGGAGTTTAGTGGTACTTCGATAAATGTTGAAAATGCGAAATACAAGCCGAGTATATTAGTGATGTCATGTCTTCTTAGCAAAAATTTCAAGACACCACTTTCGAGATATCCATCCTTAATATGTTACGAAGTAGTAAATTGACGTTCCAGTTAGACGTTTCCCTATAAAAGTTAATTGCACTGCGAATTCGTTTTTTATCGAATTCTTGGAACGCATGTCTCAAAAGTGATGCTAACCTTATGGCCCGAACATACATGACTTGACTACTGCTCGGCCTCAATTGCGCAATTTCAACGCATACCTTATAGGGAATAAAAGTTATCAAGTGAGTGTCTTTCATAAGGCACATGTGGAGTATTTGGCGCACCCTCATGTGCGGCGGCAGGTCGTCGGGCGCCATTCCGGCAGCGAGGTGCGGGATGAGAAGCCTGTGGGTCTCGAAGGGCAGCGCTGCCGCGGACTCCGCGCTGCTCAGGTACTTGGCCACCACCTGGCCACGAGAACGCCAATGCGAATCGAGCTCACTTTCCTGCTGCTCAAGGTCGGCCGTGGCCTGAACGCGGCAACACTCTCTTCTGAGGCTCGCCTTCGGAACGAAGCCTTTGAATGTGACATCTCTATCATGGAGTTAGGAGAAAAGACAAGCTTAAAAAGGGAGCGTCACGTCATAGTATTGAAGCAACAGGAAGTCGTCAAAGCACGCGATCACGTCCTAGCGTCTTCTCCACCGCTGCGCGCTCAGCGACACATGCGGGTGCTGCACTCGCCGAAGTGACACATTGTGCGGCGAACATGTGCGCAGACAGGTTGGCAAAGCAGCCGAACATGCGCACTTCCATTTATAACCTACCGTGGGCCGATCGACTCCGCCGAGCGCAGCCCAGACTCAGAGGTCACGTGTTGCGCCGACTTGTGAAGGCACGGCTTCGCTGATAGTTGGCTTGCAAAAGCTGGTTGCGTGACGTCATGCTCCATCCTAGTTTCCTTCCTTCCTCTATGATCTCTTCGTTTCGCGGCTCCATGAAATGGTTAGCAACTTGCTTCGCATCTGAATATGAAATCGCACCCGTCGTGCGTAGGTTGAACAGTGCTCCGTATTAATTTTAGTTGTCTTTTTCGTTTGCCGTCAAATACAAACAACGACTCTTAAGAAACGTATCGAGACGGGCTGGTTGGTGATTCATGTTATTTGAACAGCGTAGAAGCAGATGAGAGACCATCAGAAAAACGATTCGTTTTTCTGTCCGTCCTTCGTCTGCTACTGCACTGTTGAAACGACGACTCTTAGTTGAGTTTTACAGCGGTTCATATTTAGGAAAAGCTTAGTAAATCAGTAAATCGAATCGAGACGTAGCGAAGTTGGACTTCTTGACCTCGTCATTACAGACATAACCGTCTCGATTTGCTAATGTCTTCACCCAGTGCTTCCCAATGTATAGCAGTACACGAACCACCAAGGTAAAGCGCGTCGCAAACCCTCCGAAGTCTTTCGGAGTAGCTCAGGCTCAAGGGCTCGATTTCCGGCCGCGGTGGTCGCATTCCGATGAAAGCGGAATGCAAGAACGCTCGTTTACTCTGCTTCGGGTGTGTGTACGGCAAAGAACCTCGGCGGGTCAGAACGAATCCGGAGCCCTCCTCTCCCTCATAGCCCCCCCAATGTACTGTTTGGGGGCTTGAAACCCCACAAATTTATAAGTTTTCCTGGATTGCTGCATCACCAGAAATACGCAGAATCGGAGCTGCTAAAAAAAGAAACAGTGTACTGCAGAGGCACAAGAGTCGTCGATGATGAGGTGCGCATCAGTGGTAAAATACGGCCAGAGTAGACTTGCTCCAACAGTGCCAGGCACTCAGACACTCACCGACTATGCGAACATATGAAACAGGGCTCGATTTAGTTCGAGAGGGTTCCATAGGATTGCTTCCAGGTCACTTCTACCAAAAAAGTAGCACAATGCATTTTTCTTTACTGCACGGATTTTCTTTACCGTGAACCGTATCTTTGTGCATGCTTTAATTGGTTCTTCGGTCTCTTACACTTCTGAGAGCACTTAGAAGCTGCCTTGTAACGGCCAAGAGTAGGGTTAAAGGTCGCGTTCAAATATAACTGCTGTCCGTGCGAATGCAAAGGCGTTGCTTGAATATCCTTATTTCTATCGACCTGAACATTGTTTATCTCGTTAGAACAAAACTACTCTATCTCTCTCTCTCTCTGAAACGCACTCGCGCATTCGCTTATTTCAAGGAAGGAAGGAAGGAAGGAGAAATACACGGAAAGACAGGGAGGTTAGTCAATTCTCAGACCGGCTGGCTACCCTGTTCTGGGGAAAGGGCGCAAGGGGAATAAAAGATAATAAAAAAAATCACAGCATATCAATGATGATGAGTGGGCGAAGCACCGGGGGATCATTCGGGTAGACCACAGCTACGGACGAGAGATAAAGAGAGCGCGCGTCGGGAACGAGAGAGAAAATTACACCATCTTCCAGTAGGGGAACCCTGAGCAGTGTTGCCAGGTTTGGCTATATATAGCCAAATTGGGCTACGGGAAAATATTTATGGCGTCGAATTTGACGAGTTGGCTATGTGGCTATATTTGGGCTACTGAAAATCTGCGACTTGGCTGTGTTTGGGCTATAAGTGGCGCCCTAATCCACGCTTCAGAGGTGGCTCTGATCGGGTAGAAGCAAATCTCGAAGGCTGTGTTATGCTGGTTGAGCCGGCCGCGTGGCTGTGCGTGTGTGCGTGCGCGAAATGACCCCCCCCCCCCCCCCCCCTCACGCCTTTCCTTCCCTCTCTGCGCCGTTGTCTGAGCCGGTGGCTTGCATCTTTGATGCACTTAAACTTACACCCTGCTTGACCGTTCGGCGCCCGATCCCCGGGCATCGGGATGAACCTGAGAGTTGTGAGTTTTTCACAGTATACTGTACTAACATGGCTATGTTCAGGAAGGGAGAGCAGTAACATAGGATCGGGGCCGTCGGGCGATCGTGGCGCCGACATGAAAGAAGCGAAGCACGGGTGGATGACACGCTCCAGTGTGTTCATGGCCATGTCTTCCGGATGAAGCATCGCGCCGGGCACCGCTTTCGACCTACTCCACGTTTCTAGCGCGAAGCTTTACTGCCATTTTCCTTTTCCTGCTAGAGGAATTTTTCTTCGTGCTTAGATTCGAGATTCATTTCGATAGGTTGGACGTAAGATCGGATCCTCCACAGAGAGAAGAATCTAAACATGGGGAAGTGGGCCAAGTATGCGAGAACGTATAAAAGAGAATGGGAGCAAGACCCCGAGCCAAAGGTGTATTTTTAATGCAGCTACGTTATTGTAGTGAAGCATTTTGATTTTGAAAAAATGGTAAGCAAACCTGGTGGACCATAGTGAGCATAGTGGTGCTTTTACTTCTAGATGGTTTGCCCGTAACGTCATGGATGCAGATACTCATCCTGCCAATATCGAAACATGTTTGCCACGATGACATCAGTGCACCACGCCACATGAACTTCACCCACCGTGTTAGCTTAGCTTGTTAGGTGTCGCGCTGCTGGCTCGAGGACGCGGGTTTGATTCCCGGCCACGGCAGCCGTGTTTCGATCAAGGCGAAATGCAGGAACACCCGTGTACTTAGGTGCACGTTAAAGAACCTGAGGTGGCCAAAATTAATCCGGAGTCCCCCGCTGCGTTATGCCTCCCAATCATATCGTGGTTTTGGCGCGTAAATCCCCATAAATAAGTAGAGTTTTAGAATAGGGGCCTCAAACGTATTGGGGCCCCAAAGAAATAGCGTTGAAGCCACTGCGCATGCGCAAGACGGGAACTGTGTTTGGGTTTTGCGTCGGGCACGCTATTTCATCGATTTAGCGGGAGCCCCAAAAGCTGCCCCAAAAGCTTTCGTCAACAAACATGGCGGCGCCCATCGAAGCGACGGCTCTAATTTAGCGCAAAACTGAGCTCGATTCATGGTAATGCGTGAAGTTCGTAAGCTAGAAGCAATTGCGGCTATCGCTTTCTCTCAACTAACATGTGTAATGAAGATTCATTCATTATACGCCGCTGATTGCGAATTCAATTGTCGATTTCATGGCTCGTAGGCCTATCATGGATTGACTTGGCTGGGTGAAGGTGCGTAAAGTTGGTTACTCAAGACTAAGCGCAACAAGTTGCATGCTGCTAATAGAATAAGTTCTAAATTGTATTTAAAGGCGAAAACACGAAATTCTAAATTACTTTTCTTATCATATAATTGTACATTTTATTTCAATATTTATAACAGCTTTTCTTTGACGCCGTATGGCGCTGCAAACGCAACACGCTATCCGCCAACGTTACTAGATTACCTAGTAACGCTGCTATCCGCCAACGCAGAACGCCTATTCCAAAACTCTTCATTCCTGCATGCCCCAACGCTAACACCGGCAAAGCTCTTTGGGGCCCCAAACTTTAGGGGCCCCTATTCTAAAACTTTATTAGCCATCAACATGGTTTGCTTTTTGACAGTAAACGGTTTTCACAGCATTACCACTGCTATCAATGTGTTGTTTACCATTGCTCTTTGTACGCCGTCACGGCTTTTACCATTTCGAGCGGGTTAGTTCGGGACGTGGTCGTCGCCGAAAACGGCTGCGCGCTTCTTACACTAGTGTGCCGGTTTGTGCAGTAATCTTTTAAAGCTCCGCTTACACCGATTCAGACAGTGAGTGGCATCTGTTGCCTGTCCCTTTTCTTAACGCATGTTCTTGGCGCGGTACAGACCTAAGATGGCGGCCAGGTTGATGTAAATTGACACTATATAGGTAGTGTGTGTCCCAGCTAATCCGGGCCAAGATAATTGACAAACAAAAACAAGAAAATGAGAATACTAGATAGGACGATGAGGCAAATAACGCGAGATATCATAGCGCGAAAGACTTGTTTTAGCTCATCAAAAAAGAAGCCGTGAGCACGTCGCCGTCGCAGATCGCTGGACAGCTGAACTTCTACGCCGTAGGCAGAGATAACGTGAGAGATCGATGACGCTGAACATCATTTTGTGTTCACGACAGCTAAAATGCAGAGTTCGTAGTTAATATTACTGTAAATAACTAAAAATAATAACTTAGTACTATCTGCAGCGTCATAAAATAAAAGCACTGATTTCGCCCTCTGCAGCGATTCACTGGAACTTAAGAGCTACCGGGGCCAACCAAAAAGTGTTCTGTGCAAGCATGATGTCGCTGTGGTTGATGTAAAGAGCCGACCGTCACGGCGGCGCGAACATTTTGTTACGGCGGGTTGTGCAAAAAAGGATTGCCGTTGTCGAATGTGAAAATGTATAGACAAATAAAAATGCAAATAACAATGGCTATATTTGGCTACGAAATATTTTGCACTTTTTTTCTGTTTGGCTACATTTGGGCTACAACTTCTCTAGCTTTTGGCTACGCCGCCTCGTCGGACCTGGCAACACTGACCCTGAGTAGTATGCGAAGCAGCCATGGGGTCGACTCAAGGTAGTTTTATCAGCTCTATAAACTTGGACATGCAGCAGCACCAGCAATGCGCAAAACTGTTGTCGACGCCGTCGGCGTTTTGCCCGCGTTCGCACCGAACGCGCGCAAAGTGGAACCGGAAGTGGAACCGGGAGAGGAAGTGGAACCGGAAGTGAAACCGGAACCGGAAGTGGAGCCGGAAGCGGAACCGGAACGCCATCTAGTGAACACTTCATAAAACTACAGGTGGCTACATACTACATCGGAGGAAGGACAGACCCACGCCCTAAGGAGCTTCGCCCCTAAAAGAAAACTCGGGAGGGCTGTATCAGGGATGCAGCGGCAGGGGGTACGTGAAACTTCTTGTGCGTGCTGAAGAGGGTGTATGGGCACTAGGGTAGAAATGACGTAACCATATTTGGTTGCGTAACCACAAGTTGCATTTATTCGCGCATTAGAAAGCGTGAATAATTATGCCTAAATTATGTTACAGTTAGTGGAGGTTTTACGCTGTAGTCTTGCAAAAGTGCTCGCTCTCTATTCGAAGTGGGCTGTTGAGTGGGCCCGTTTGTTTTGCAGAGAGTATCTGGGCACTAGGGGCAAAGAAAATGACCCCCCTCCCCTGCAACTACCGAAAAGTGCCTGGTAACGATTGCCTGCATCAAAGGCCAATTATACTGGAAACAGTACTGCTCCCGAAAAAATAAACATATAACATTCGAAAATACAATCGTAGCGATAACTTTAACCAAACTGAAATACAATCTAGTGACACTCATATGCCACTCGATATACCATAGTAGCGACAATCATAAGACACTCGAAAATACACTCATAGCAGCCGTAAGATACAGCAAAAAATAACCGAAACAAAAGCCATGGCGACAGTCAGTTCATCGCATAGCATTTCATGGATGCTTCGCTCGTGCACAGATTCCGACATCTGCGTTGCATCTGTTTTCTTACACAACTGTGTTTGGACCGTGATTTAAAGCAAAAAAAAAAAAAATCCTTGCGTTAGGGGGTCCTGACAGTAGCTCCTCAGGATCAAATAAAGTTCGTTGTCTGTCTGTCTGTCTGTTGCGTTTGCCTTGCCGCCGCAGCAATATGGTCATAACGAGTGCACTGTGCATGCTGTGCTGTATCCCACCCAAAACGAAGAAGAGAAACGGAAGAGGATTATACGAGGATTCTAAAAAAAATGCTCATCAAATGTCAACTATCTATGCATATATAGACACGCGCGCACATTTTGCAGCATGTTGGGCAGTTGAGTTTTGTCTGGCATCAGAAATCGTCATGCGGCTACGCTGAGCCTTTTCCAACTCGCTGCAGCGCACGGTACTTTCTCGTCAACACCGATATGCGCTCATATGAGCGATGCAGACAAGCAACGGGAGAGCAGTGGCGTTGAAAAATAAAATAAAAATTTTCCCAGATGTACGCAAATACGCACAAAGACAGCGAAGCTGTATAGGGGAGTTCCTCCAAAAGGCCTGTGTTGCCTGTGTACTCAGCATCTATACCCAAGAGTTTACAAACTTTCCAAACGATCCACGGGAAGAGATCCAACGATCCCATTGTTTTCAAAAGTGCTTTAGTTAACGTGAACTAGTAGTGTAACTTTGTTTTATTTTTTTGTCGCTGTTTCGTGTAAGTACCGTCTAACGAATGGCATTTTTGTACTGCAAATTGATTTTGTATTCACTCTCTTATGTTTAAGCTTGTGCTTTTTAGCATAGCCTTCTATCTTTGCATTTTTGTTTTCAATAATGTTTTTATGTTGTATTTATGTTCTTGCTCCTCTCCTCCTTTTTAGCATAATATATATATATATATATATATATATATATATATATATATATATATATATATATATCCTCTTCTCTATAATGTACTGCATGTACCTTGAGGTTATTATAAATGAATAAGCATTTCACAATGCTTCAGCATACCCGAGCTTAGTACTACGCACGTTCTTGCATGTAGCACCGGCTCTGTACCCTCAACAGCTTCTCTGTCACGTAGGCGCGGAGGCTTGCACGACACAGAGGGCGCGCGCTGCGTGCGAAGCTGGCGTGCTCACGTCGCCGGCGCGGTTCGTCGGGTAGTCGGTGCTAAGGAAGACGCCCTTGGGTCCTGTCACGCTGTGCCACGAGCGAGGCCCACTCTTCCTGAAGACGTGCACCTCGAGCGCGTGGTAGACGACGGCAGGAGCGAGCGCGGTCACGAAGTACCTGCACGACACGCGGTTATTGACAGTTGGCCGAGTTGGTGTCGGTTCATCTGTGGAACAGCTCGGGAAAAACGGGACGTACATATATGTGACCCAAGACAGCGCCGACTCTCGGCGGAAATTTTTACTGGAGAGAACATATAATGACCGGTGATTTCAGGTTGGTAGATATAGCACCCGTATCAACAACAAAAAAATCCAAGCACAACCAAACCGCTGCAGCCTCAAAGTCATGACTCATCTAGAAAGGATACATTTCCCTTATTTACAGAGCAGTATATATATCATGTGCAAAATGTTACGAGCTACACGAGAAAGCAAACAATGGAAGAAACACGAGAAGAAATAAAATAAGTTTGCGAATATTCATATTGCGTTCGACATAACTGCGCTTGTACCTATATGTACCCGTGAAACGTGGTAGCTTGTGAAAGTGTGATAACTGTTTTCGGAGCGTGCGCATATTTGTGAACGCACGGTCAAGCTGGGCGTTCTGTTTGCGGGTGAGCGCGCGTAGGGATTGGGCTCACCAGTACGGGCTCTCCTTAAGGCAGTGCGTGCTGGGGCTGCGCTCGGTGGAGTCGCAGCGCCTCTGGCGGCCACCAGGCGGGCACTCGTCCTCCGCGCACGGGCAGCAGAAGCCCTGCAGCGCGCACACGTGTGTTGTAATTTCGAGTGGCGACTTGAATGAATTCCGTAAATTTGAAAAAAAAAAGGTTTCATTGTTACTTGGAGCACTCGAAGGTGCGCGACATTAAGCAGCTACCATAACCACAAACAATATCCATGATGTATAGCCGGATGAGGTAGCGTGCGCGCGCACACATACACACAAACGCACAGTAATACAACTTAGCAGAGACTGACACACACTGTTTTGTCCTCGTTTTCGTGCGCTGCCGACATTGAATGGTGCTCTCACTAACTCGCCAAAACCACTACGGTGGGAAAACGTGCGCCAACAGTAACGTATTATATGCAATCATAGCACACAAAAATACATTTATATTGGTTTCAATGAATGGATTCTATCACAGGCGCTCTTTGGCCAGAACTGGTCCTTGCGCCATAAAAGCCCAATAATGAATCAATGGATTGTATCACTAGATTATCTTGATGGACTATTGGTGAATTTCTGTTAGCACGATTGACTGCGCAAAAAAAAAAAAAACTATATATATGGAAGGACGAACCCTTGCCCTGTCCGTGTTTTCTTGTGCGGCTTGTGTATCCTTGCACAATCAAGTATGCTAGCGAACGGAGCGTATGTTTAACAATCGTAGAGCAGTACCGTGTTACCGGCTTATGACAACCCGTGAGGCCTGCTGCCTCTCGAATGGCGCTGCTGAAATGCACTGCTTCGAAGGCATGCCTGTCGGGAGGCGTGCATGGCCTGCGTCGTTTCAGTCTACACCGACACAATCTTAACCGAATGGGACGCATAAAACAGAGTTGCAACAGCGAAGGAGCCCCGATGGTTGGAATGCATCGAATTTATGAAATATTGATCAAAATGTTAGAATATTTGCACAGCGTAATGACCTAACGCGCGTATAATAACAGCACTGTCCAGTTCATGACAGGGAACGTTCGCAACTGTGGCCATTGTAGAAGATGTGTGTCTCCTATGACGACGCTATAGTAAATTTCCAAACAAAATCGACAACGAGGCAAATTATAGTTGCATGCGTTGCACTAGTCCGTGACACACCTTAGGGTATAGTTCATCTGGGTCGTAGCCGCACTGGAAGGCCGAAATGTCATTGGAGTAGCACGCCTTGAGCGATTCTGGCCGGGACAGGTTGCCCGCGGTGTACACTTCCTCTGCCAGCTTGCCGTTGACGCTCTGCTTGCGAGGAGAGCGAGATCAGATGGAAGTACAGCACATGCGACAGAAGACGTTACCGTAGACTATCCACTTCACCAAAGAAAGAAAAAGAAATATTCGCTAGAAAACGTTTTGCGGCGTACGTACGCGGAAGTTTTTAGACAACTGTAGCCGCGAAAAGCTCGGATCTTCTGGCACATCCACGTGGCTCTGCTCTGCAGATGTCGATCAGGACAACATACACTACAGAGGAGCAGCTTAGCAGCTTTACAGCCCCGTGTCCCACTGCTTTGACGCAGACATAACAATTTTATGCGCTTTATATATACAGTAATCCGTACATTTTCAGTGTCGACTTCATGGCTTGACACTATACTTAGCTATTTCCTTTTAGTGTGTTCAATCACCTTTTGTTCGGTCGACGGCACCGGCGCCTGCGGTAAGCTTTAAAACATTGCAACAAAAGTGCCACAAAACTATGTAAAATATGTCCAGAGGGCGAGATAGAGAGTCACAATTGAAGAAAAAAGAAAAACGGACAGGTTTTTATGCTTCACTCAAGTTAGTGTATGCGATAGTATTGTGAGAGACTGTATAATTCGACGATTATTAAAATCCGAATGGGTTGTTTTTCTTCGCCGTGGTCATCTGGGAGCATGGAGGAAGAATATGTGTCTGTGAGCTATTATGACATCATGATCTTCTGCTGCTGTTATTTGCTGCTGTCTACGTGACTATACAACGTCACCTACCGTCAACCGAAACACAGCAGCACGCACACTGTTATCTTATTTTTTATTGCGATAACAATTATATGGACACTCCAAGCGCATTTCTGCCGTTGGCGCCATCGTCGCCGTGAGGTTCCGTATAAAGCCCAACGGTGATAAAATTGTCGCCGTGCCGTACGCTGTGTGTGCGAGTGAAAGCGTGCGAGGGTGAGCCGGCAATCGCGGCTCCATGTAGCGTACGCGAGGGAGGAAGGCGGCCGGAAGCGCGCGGTCTTCGTTCGCGCGCGAGGCACGGGGAGGAGGCGACGGAGACGGGGGGGGGGGGGGGTGCTGCGTTCTGTTCCCGCGGCTGCTGCTCACAGAGCTGCCGCACGGGCGCCGTATCTTAAAAAAGGATCTGCGATGTGGCTGAAGTGTGCACCCGCGGGGGCCTCATCTTCAAAGCGACCTTCGATGGGGACAAAATGCATGCGCCAAGTGCCGGTAGCTTTGTATGCGCTGTGCTTTCGACATTTAGTTAGCATTGACGCGAGACAAGAGACAGCGCGAAAGTCAATTTGCCCGCTGTGACGCGCTTTCTCAATCCGACGTTTTCACAACGAGTTTCCGCGGTCATCGAGCGAGGTGTGTTCATGTTACTCTGTGCGCGCCTGACACCGTGCTTGTGTATTTAGTTAGTAAGCGAATGTTTACAACGTTATGCGGCCCATTAAACTAGTATCCTTGCTTGGTATAGCTCTCTAATAATTTGCTATCGCAATCGATACTGCGCCTTTCGGGCGAAACTGCGACTTTAAAACAGCGGAACTGTTTAAGCTCTTGGTTAGGCTGCGTAGTGCGAACAAAAACTGCGCCTGGCGATGACGTCACCACGCGTTGCCTAGCAACGCCTCGCGCAGCTGTTGCGAGGCGTTGCTAGTCGACGCACGTGACGTCATCGCTTGGCGAGGTTATCACCGTCTCCCAGGTTATCCTCGCCACAGCGCGAGGCGCGGCCGACGTATCCGGCGTTCGTCGGCGTGCCCCGCCTGCAGCCCGCGTTGAGATGCGACATGCTGCTCGACGAGACGCGGATGTGGTCCATTCTCGGTGACGAGGCTGGTGCGAAATGCAGCATGTCGCATCTCTACGTCAGCTGCAGCCAGGACACGCCGACGAACGCCGTACACGTCGGCCACGCCTCGTGCCGGACTATAAAGTGCTGCGCTTTCGCTGGCGTGGCGTCTCCATGCCGAGCGCGCTCGCGCGTCAACGCTACGTCGGTCTATAAGGTGGCCTTTAGAACCCCGAGTATCGGGACGATACTCGGGGTCGGCTAAGTTTGGCTAAGAACCATCCAAGCCAAACCAAGTTAAGCAAAGGAAAGCAAAGTTAAAGCTAGGGAAGGGCCAGCAGCTTCGCTGTTTGCCCAGTCTTCGCACCACTTAGTGTGAAGCTGCCCCTAATTTTTTTCATTGCCCTTAAACACAAAACAATTTCTCTACGGTAATGATGATGATGATTTATTGGCATTCCCTTTAAATCGCGGCAAGTCACAAATAGTCACTTAGCTTTCTTCAGATAATCAGCTATGCCACAAAGGCTCTTCATTCTAGCATTTGTTTTACATCTCCTTTAATCTTTTTCCTTCTTCCTCATAAGTTATCTAATACACCTTGTGCCGCAACCCATGCATGTAACGGATTGTGTCGTATCAATCTCTTCCCTGCTTTTTTTTTTTTTTCACCGATACCCTAAACGTCTCTTGCTTATCTCGACTGCTGACCGGTTGATGCTTCCGTCCACTTTAAACTCGAGCGCTTCTGGAAGGTGAATACCTACGGGTCTCCCGGGGTGAATCCCTTCGCATTTCATTAGACTGCGTCGAGTGGTCTCCGGATGTTTGCTCTACCAGACACATGCCTCACCTTGTTGCGTTATATGCTCCGGCATGTTCTTGCCCTTAGGCAACCAGCTCGAGCCTGAAACAGCAAGGCGCTCTACTTTGTGCTATCGTACAGCTTTTCCCTCCGAATTTCTTTCTTTCCATTCTTGTAAATCTGCATGGTCGTTTTTGTTTCCATTCTTTGCATCCAAATCACTGTCTCTGTTTCTCTTAATTTCTTTTTGATGACTCCTGGTTGCCTATTTGCACTTTCGATTACTCTGTACTTGAATGTCAACTTTCTTGAGCTTTCTCTCCATTATGTACCCACGCTTTTCAGGTACAGATACTTCTGCACTTTAGCCGCCCATTGATCTTCACCCATGTTCCTGACCCTTTCTTCACAACTAATTTTGCTCTGCGCTTTTCTGACTTCAAAAGAGGCATAACATATGTCACCCTGCACTGTATAATTTGTGGTTTTACCGTGGGCTCACAAGGACAACCGGCTTACCGAAATTTGGTTACCTTCGACCCCGACAAGATATCCGATTTGAAGCACAGAATGGCATTTGCCAACGTTAGCGCTGGCACCATTACTCCTTTACAGATTCTACGTGCCATATCATATTTGTTGTAGCCTCAAAGTGCTCTGTGTTTCATTATTGCTGCATTCCACTTCTCCTTTATTTTCATATTATCTTGGTGGGTGCTTGAGTAAGTATTTCCTACGGTTATGTATACGCCGAGGCACTTATATTGCTCGACTATGAGTATGACTTGCTGTTGAATTGATACCACGCCATTAGTCGTCTTTTTATTAAAGATCATAATTCCCGATTTATCTGTGCTGAACTTAAGGCGCGAAGATTTGTCGCTGCGTTGTCACACATATTCGTAAGTCTCTGTAAATCTCTAGCATTGACCATGTTAACACTATGTCGTCCGCATACATCAGTCCGGGGACCTTCTGTTGCACCATTTGTTCATTACGCACATAGGATAAATCAAACCCCAATTCGCTGTTTTCCAGCCGTCTTTCTATGTCCTTAACATAAAGCGTGAACAATATTGGAGACCGAAGACATACTTGCTTCAGTACGTGTTGAATTTCCACCACTTCATGACATTTTCGACCTTCCCATACAATTTCTACTCGGCTGTCTCTATACATCTCCCTCAGCAGTTCCACGAAATTGTCGTCTATGCCTTCGTGTTTGAGAATATTCCACAATAATTCCCTGTCTACGCTGTCGTATATAGGCGCTCTTAATATCTAGAAATTCTATCTAGAAATTCTATCTGTAAAGGTTGATATTGAGCTACTGAAATCTCTAAGCACTGAGTCAGTACAAAGATATTGTCCTTTAAACGTCTGCCTGGTCTTAACCCATTCTGTAGTTCCCCCAGTATATCATTTTTCTCCACCCACTTCGACAGTTATAATTTTACGGCTTACATTGTCATTCGGTATATCACCGACGTTACCGTAACTGGCCTGTACGAGCTCGTCTTATGCTTATCACTTTTGCCTTTGTAGATGAGGTTCATCTTGGTTTCACACCATCCAACCGGAATTTTTTTAGTTTTAGTCACTTGCTCTATGACATTAGTGAGCAGTGCCTTGCTCTTTTGAACCAGGTTTTTCATTAGCTATATAATGGAATTTCATCGGGTCCCTCGGCCGTGTTTAAAGGACATTTTATTCTGTTTTTTTTTTTTTTTTGCAGTAAATGCTTTCTGCGCTAAATTTTGATCTCTCAGGCTTCTCTGTTGTTACTGTATCTGTTTGTGTTTGAACTACGCTTTTTTTCGTGTCAAAGGTATGCCTAATAACGTCTCTGATGTACCGCAGCGCATCGTGTCCTTCGAAGATGTTACCGTCTTCACCCCTTATAGCCGTTTGCGAAATTTTAGTTCGAGCCCCGAGTGCTCTTAGGTGGTTCCAGCCGTCTTACTGCTCGTGCTGTCAACGCCCTCTACAATTACTCGCTCTTCAGTTAGAACTGCCATGAAGCGGGCTCACTCACTGTGCCACGTCCGCTTCAGTATGTCGGCAGTCTCAACTTAATGTCGCCAATAAATAGAAACAGCGGAGGGCCTTACGCGAATGGCTTCACTGTATGTTTATGGGCGTTGTTCACCGTATATTCCTGAGTATATACTTTATTGTGCACAAATAATTAGTTACGGAAGTTCAATTAAATTGTAGTTATCTTGCTTATTATATACTGTGTCAATGTAAAAGCTGTTAAGATGTCGTAAAATGACTGATAACATCGTTTAGAGCAACCTATAAGTCTTATGGGCTTCCTTTTTCCAAAGAAAAATGTGCGCTGTCAGGGTGTCACGCATTTTAAATGCGAATCATTTCTTGGCGATTATGTCCGTCCGTCCGTCCGTCCGTCCGTCCGTCCGTCCGTCTAGCTCTCTACTAGTTTGCTATGGCAATTAATGCTTCGCCTTTCGGGTGAAACTGCGACATTTTTTTTCTGGTTTACTCTGCCGACACAATTTTGCCCTTTAGTAATTGCCTTTTTTTTCTTCGGCTTTTCTATTTGTGACCTGTTCATTATTGAACAGACAACAAATCGAAAAAGCGAAGAGGCATTACATAAGCCTTCATTCCAGGTGGCAATATCAGAACACAATTGTGTTCTGATATTGTCACCTGGAATGAAGGCTTATGTAATGCCTCCGCGCCTTTAAGGAGAAAATATATGAAATGAAATGAACATTGCCTATAAACGTACAGTGGGCACCTTTCGCGCGAAAATACTCCGTTATTTTTTAAATTCCGGGAAACACTACTTGGGCAGCCGGTATGTGTAGTCAGCAAGAAGGCAGTGAAGGTGATATCCCAGAAATTGATCGATCAAAATCCTGGTTATAGCATAATTCTCTGCTTTGCAATGACTACGGAATTCTGCACCTCTATATCTTCTTGAAAAAACACAAGCTAAGAGAGATAAGTTTTGATGAGCAATGAGACACCACAAGGAGACCGACGTGGTCGTGGTGTACTTGCACCGAGGTAGTGGAAGGCATGTGCGAGCACCACCGGATGCTGGTAGATTTTGACGACCAGGGGCTCGAGCAACTTGACGCTTTCGTTGCTGTCGTGATCCACGGCTTCGTCGAAGAACACGTGCAGGTCTTCTTTCTCCGCTTGCTGCGAGAAAGCAAGGCGGTGCGCTCGTCATTGCGCACAAGGGCGAGCGAGCGAGAGCGAGGTAGAAGAGGGCGAGGAGGTCTATACATTTGTGTCTTCATAATGAAGGCCCGCATTATGGTGGAGTTGAGCAAAAAGAAAAAAAAAAAAGCATAGCAGACTTGTGCGACCTTGAAGAATCGCAGACCAATTTCCAGTGAAGCTGTTCCCTTTGAGCGCCTCCATTAGTATGCCTTCCAAAGCTCGTAACTAGCTCAGGTAGTTTAAACTGTGCCCGCACATTATTCATAACAAGAGACCGGATTTTAGGCAAATGCCTTTTTTTGTTCCTTGCGTTCCTATCGCCCCATTTTGATATATGAGCATGAATTAGAGGTTAAGAAGGGCTTTTATAGTGTTTTTATAGTGCCTATAAATGCCTATTTTGGCGTTTGTGCCTAAATGCCTATAAATGCCTATTTTCAATATCGGCGCCTATATGAACACTATTTAGCCTCAGATTTCGCTTTCGAGTGCAGTTAGAGACCATTATTCATGTTACCGGGCAACAATGACTGTTCGGAGCTCTATGGGGTTCATCCTAGTCATCTAGTTCAACCAACTTTCGCAAAACAACCCCTAGCAGCAGGAGATGGGACGCGACGCGGATGGCGAATGTGAAACCGCGGAGAGCCGTCAGGGGGAAGGAGAGTAAAGAGCAAAAGAAGAAAAATGTGATGTGCACGCGGCTTTTCTTTTGTTTGTAATTTACTTTTTAAGGTGTTCACTGCCGTCGAGCGTTCCTTCTCAGCGTAGAAGATCATTCTCAGAGACAAGAGGAACAATCTTGAGTCCGAAAATCTGGAGATGGTGGTAGTTTGCTATTGTTTCCGCAATCTTCACAGTGATTCTTAGACTACGTTCCGCGTGCTCTCCAAACAGATTTCTTCAAACACGTGCACTTCAAATGGGCGGAAGTGTATTTGGCAGTGTTGGGGCGTTTTGCCTGTACAATTCCGATAATGTCATTGTATATGAGAAAATTTCCAGACTTGTACCTAACAGTCCTCATGTAAGAACATGTTAATTTCTTAATAAATTGTAGTCTCTCTTGCATTTATTATTTGTCTGTTTTTTTGTCTTAACTTAATTGCGTCAGGCAGACATAAAGTAGCGCTTTTTTTAATCAGTATTCCCAGCTTTCAAGTATTCTTTTTCATGCTTGTTTCACTTTATGCAACACTCGAGTACAGTGGCCATTCAACATGACTATGAACAGTGTGCTTGTTGAATTACGCCAAATGATGGTCATTAGTCCAGCAGTTTTATGGGACAATTGTATGGCTATGTTCAACTGTTGGCGCCTTTGTGCCATCATAAACAATAACATTTCTTGTTTTCCTGTCGTAGATACAGATCGCGCACGTCGTCGTTTGAAATTATTTGCATTTATGTAAAAATTTATTGTGCCTATATTTACGACGTTGGAGGCCTAAAACGTTGCTTTGCCTGCCTATTTTTGGCGCCTAAAACGCGCTTTTTTAATGCCTAAAGATCCGGCCTCTATTCATAACATACTCATCATCCATATATCCACATAGGAACTAGCTGCCACATTTACTTCCCCAGAACTCCAAGCAAATATTCTACACACTCGGTATAACGATAATACTTCGGGAGAAAACGGTTATGTAATTATCCCCAACGACCTAAATAGCCCACAGACATTAAAAGTTGCTCGTATTCTCCCTGGACAGCGCGCAAACGTGCGTATAACGCTTTAGTGTACCTCTAGTCGCACTAACAGCTTCGCTGTAAGAGCTTTAATCTGTAGACATTGTGACGGTAATGCTACAGGCCGCTAAAAGGTATGAAGGATATAAGATCCAGCTTTTGTACTGCAACACACGCGTTATTCGAGCTGTGATTCTAATTGCAGCTTGTCTCGAATGTCTTGAAAATGGCACAATGGAACACTGACGCGTGACGAGGCAACACGGGGAGGGAAATTTACGAAATAGCCTTTGCATCTTTTGTGCATTGAGAGTCTACAGCGTGGACCTCATGGTAGTACTTGTTGACTCTCAGAGATGTTTACGCTCAAGTGATCAGCGATAAAGTGTCTTTCACTGTAAGACGTATAAGTGAAGAGTATTTTTTTTTTTATGTGACAGTGTGTACAGTATGACGTGTTGTTGCATATTGAGTTACCGCCTTAGTCAACCGTGTCAATTCAGTGCTGATGTTGACTATGAAAGAGGCGATAAAAGTGTTAGTCGACACTTATTATTTTATCGTTCATCATTATCACGGCTGATATACTTCTTTGTGCGCGGGCGAACTCGAACCATTCAGTTCCACGAATCGGGATGTGCGTGTACGCTATGCTCTATTATTATTATTATTATTATTATTATTATTATTATTATTATTATTATTATTATTATTATTATTATATTATTATTATTATTATTATTATTATTATTATTATTATTATTATTATCGTCAGTAGTCAATCTCTTGCGCAGTTATCATTTTGATAGATCATGTTATGTTAATGTCAATGGCCAAACGTCTCCTTTGTACATGGCAACTAGCGGTGTCCTTCAAGGATCAGTTTTAGGACGTCATTTAATTTTTTTTATTAATGACGTTTCTTTCTGTTATTCAGAATTCTTCTTTTCTTGACTACGCCGGTGACATCAAGA
Organism: Dermacentor silvarum; assembly: GCF_013339745.2. NCBI lineage: Eukaryota > Metazoa > Arthropoda > Arachnida > Ixodida > Ixodidae > Dermacentor > Dermacentor silvarum. Next base: position 135,322,092 of record NC_051162.1, read on the forward strand.
TTTTAAAGGAAATTCATACTGTTGATAACTGTCGCATCCTGCAGTCTGACTTGTTTTATTTCTCTAACTAGTGCTAAGATAAAGAAGAAAGTCACGACTTTCACTCGCAAGACATCAAACATTTATTTGTCTTGTTCTGTAAATCCTGTACCATTCTATAAAGTCTGTGAGATCAACGAAATAGGTGTATACACTTTGATACAACCTTCGACCTTTCTGATCATGTTAAACGCGTTGTAATGCGGGGCATGCGCTCTCTGGGCTCTGTTTGCAGACTATCAAGGGAATTCAATTCTCCTACACGTTTCTGCAAGGTGTACACAACAGACTCTTTTCGTCAACTCGAATCCGCGTCGGTTGTCTGGAATGGGATTTCTGGATTCAACGGTGACGTTATACGGGGTGATCATTTTTAAGATTTACGGAATTAAAAAAAATTGCTGGTTGCAGATAACAATTCTAGTGATTGTTATGTGGAGATGGGTTTGCACAAGGCTTACCCTACGAGCGACGGTCAGGAAAGGGCACGACGCTCCTCCACTCCGCAACGCACAAAGGCACTATGGCAGGGTTCGTCGACGCTCCGACACGGCGCAGAGAAGGCTCCGCAGTCAGATCGCCAACAAACACGGGTTTATTCACCCAAGATACAGCTCAGTGCTACAGTCACGGCGCTTACGGGCCAAGGCTCGCCGCAAGACCGATCGAGTACGCGCGCCCGCTGCGCTAGGGTATTGTTCAGAGGCGGACATTACTTGCACGAGAAATCGAAACAAATATTCAACTAATAACAAACATTCACTAATTAACTTCTTAGTTAATGACTTTACGGCACATATCACAATTGACGATTTGAAACCAGTGAGCTTGCATTTCCAGAATGACTCCAGTTTGGAGATACGTGCCACGAAACTCTCCGTAAAAAATGCACTGTTCCACTTACATTTTAACAAAACGCTCTTTTATGCATTGACGCACAAAACTAACTGGAACGCCCATGTATTTCGTCGCACACATTGTGAAATAATATTTCGAAACTAGTGTAATCTTGGAGATTCATTTCAAGTTGAAAACTCACCGGATACAATTCGTAAATTCCAATATGTATGGAAAACTTTATTGTTGTAATATGTGCCGTAACGTAATTAATTAGGAAGTTAATTCCTGAATTTCTGTTACCTAGTTGAACAGGTGTTTCAATTTCTCGTGCTAGTAATGCCCACTTCTTCGAATAATACAGCTCAATGACAAGAATTATGCTATCTGCCACACGCGCTTTTTTAAAATTCCATAAAACTTAGAAATGATCACCTACTGCCCAGAAAACATTTCTCGGCATATATAAACACCGCTTTGCTAACGCCGACAGTGAACCATGTTCTAGCACTGTTGAATAATTGTCACTGCCCTTACTTCACTGCCGACGTAATCGCGCTGATCTTTTCAAACTCCTTCACGGTATCCTAACCTGCCCCTAACTCATCATTTTTCGTGTTCCGCGCAAGAACACCAGGGAACCATGTTCCTACCTGTCATCACCAACACTCGACCTTCCACAGAAAACTGAATTTTTATAACGCTTATTTTCATGATGCCGATATCGTTCGTAACTCGCTGTCATTGTTCCTTTCCAAGCTTTCCGTTGTTATTTCATAGTTTCACACATTGTTCAACTGCCGTTCACCTCCTTTTTCTTTTGTACTTACCTTGCGCTTTGTGGTATGTAAACTCTCCTTTCCATAATTTTTTTACTCATTCTGTGTTTTTTTACTTATATTCTCCCGTATTTTTATTTTAACAGCGAAGCTGTTCTAGCTGACCGTAGAAAGTGGTGCCTGCTGTCGCAAAACCTCGCCGAGCTATGACGTCACTGCGTTGTCTAGCAACCACCTCGCAGAGCGGCGTGTGCCTCGTCTCCTCTCCATGCCGTGCACATGTTGCCTTGGCATGGGACGTTAAGGAGAGGGAAGGAGAGCATGCGCGCGGCGCGCGCAATGCTAGGGAGAGGGAAAGAGAAAAAGAGAGCGATATATAGAGAGAAACAAATTGTAGCAGCACCAACGAGGCAACGCGCAGAGCTGCTGCGGAAGCCGCCCGCGTTGCCTAGCCGCGCATGCGCCGAAGCAGTCGCGATGACGTCACCTCGCGTTGCCTAGTAACCGCCGGCGCAGGTGCGCGCTCGCTTCGCCCGACACAGACACGGCTCCTGATTGCCTGCCTGCGTTTGTGGCATGCCAGGAACGCTGTCGCTCGCAGGCGCCGACGCGTCCAGCGCTAGTCACGCGAAATGTCGCGAAAGGGAAGGTACCTCCGAAAATGATTGCTCGAGAATACCTTCTCTACATGCGTAGTTAAGCTAAACCAAGTTAAGACCCAGCAGCAACTAAGTTAATTAAGTTAATACCTAGCAGTAGCAGCCAGTAAGACTTGGAGGATTGACACTTACGCTGTGCCTAAGCTTTGCACGACCGAGTGCAAACTTGCCCGCATTTTTCTTTGCGTTGTCTTGCGGTTTTAGTGTAGTCATGCGCCAGCACTCATACCTTATAGGGTTGTTCCTGGGCACGTTAAAGGATTGTTTAATTAATTGATTGATTGATTCTATTATCTAGTTTCGGCCACCAGAAGCACTCCACATTTCGCCTGCATAAAGTACAGTGCCTCGAGTGAACCATTGTGACTGCAGCCCTTGAAGTGTTTTCTTAGTGTCGTGTTTTTACAAAATTACTGGGCGGCAGCGCTGTGAACGCCGAACGATTCAGTCGCTTCCCGCGCTATTTCGGACGCGCTTTTTTTTTTTCTCTCGCCTGCTCGGTGTTGTTGATGCGGAGCACGATGCCAAGTTTCTTGTCGCACGCCGTGAGCGCCGGTTTGGACGAGAGGAAGCCATGGACGGCGCTGCTTCGGCCCTGCTTTGACGACGCGGCCGCGCAGGGCACCAGGACCGCATTGGCTTTGATCTCAGGCCCGGTCGCCGCTGCAAGCGCGTTGTACGCCAGCGCCAGGGCGATAGACAGCCAGGACACACGGGGACCCATGGGGAAGCCGAGCCACAGCGTGGTTGTTGTTGACCGTCGAACGTGGCTCATACCCACTATGGGAGACCGGCCAAGAAATGGGTGGATTATTTACAAGTTAGAATAAGCGGTTTCAGTGACAGTCATTGCGGCTATTGTCTTAAACGTTGCACAAGCCCATGACAGGAACGTGACAGTGTGGAGAAACAGTAAAAACGGCAGAGAAGCGTGCAATAAGCTAAGAAATAAATTCATAAATAAATAAATAAATAAATAAATAAATAAATAAATAAATAAATAAATAAATAAATAAATAAATAAATAAATAAATAAATAAATATTAAAAAATAAGTAAATAAGCTGCAAAATAAAAACAGCTTAGTTTAGCGATCCCTTCGTCTCTGAATTCATTTACCGCGACAGCAGCATTGTCCCACTGTGAAGACCACTATCTTGTTTTGGTTGCCTGCTTTTACAGCGGAGCTGTTAATGCAACTAGAAGCTCTCGAAAATGTTATATGCCACTTTTCACGGTTGCCTAAAAAATGTATAAAGGAATTGTATCCCTCACGTAGCTTACATCTCGAGAAACCATGGAGATTGTTAGGGGCAATATGCAGGCAAATTTTGAGAGAGAGGCAAAGAGGGAAGGCAGGGAGGTTAACGAGATGCGAGTTTCCGGTTTACTGCCCTGCCCTAGGGTGGAGCAAATAGGTGTTGCTAACAGTACAGAAAGAGCGAGAGATCAAAAAGAAAAGATAATTATGGCAGAACTTATCTCACGATGACATCGGTGGTAATGCGATTAGCATTCGAGCAACGGAACGACACACCCGTGTTTTCGACATTTTCGTGTGTCGTGCGAGGTTCTTAGTGTCGTCGGTGAACTAGACTATGCACCATGCTTATGTTTGCCGAAAATAAGGAAAACAAGGATTGCATCATGGGTAATATGTAGGCCGAGTTCAAAGTGTGTGTATTAATTACGGTCTCTGCAATAAATTGCGTATGCAAGTGATCCGAAGCGTTATAGGTGTATTTTACGAGCGGCGCTAAATCTACCCGCGGCCCCGGCATAACTACAAGATCTAGTGAAGTAAAATTTAGCAAAATATGATAAACGCTGTCGAACATCTCTATGCGAAGATAAATGCGGTTGCATCGAATACAACTTTTGTAAAAACGTTTAATCAAGTGTTCGGAAGTGTCATATACGGCCAATGTTCTGGCGAACTAACAAGTGTGTGGAATTACTGCCTTTGTAAAAATTCTCTAAGAAGTTCTCGAAAACGTTATAGGCGGGCAAAGTTTAAAATGGAACAGTCACATACGGGCAACGTTCTGAAATATGTGACATGATTACTACAAGCAACTGAAACTCTAACTGCAACTGTTAGAAACAAACAGCTTCGCTTGAAATTGTGCTCGGAGTCTGCAAGGTCGCACAAGTCTGCTGTCTTTTTTTTTTTCATCTTTAAAATTGGTCAGAGGGGCCGCTTGCTAAAACCACATGTAACGACAACGCGTAATAGCATTATCGTTTATATTTTTGCAACCGTACAACCACGTGCCTTACACAGGTATTGTTGTGTAGAGGAAAGAAGTCATTACTCGATCACGCATGTATCGCATGCACAGATAGCGTCACTGTTGCGCCACACATGACGCCATTGACGCAATATTTAGCCTCTCGCTCGGCCTTCAGAGAGCTCGGCAGTACTTTTGTTCATCCGAGCGAGAGTGGTCGCGTGTGAGAGAGCTCACTTAGCTATAGTAGGCATCATTTGTCAAACTCGAACTGGTGTTCATCGGGCGTGGCAAGGCCTATAAATGTGCAATACGAGGCAAAAATTTCCCGCTCGCTTGGCTATGGCCCCCCTGCGTTCGACACCAACGGTCCACAAATGGCGTGGATACTCGGGCAGTGAGACTCCAACCCCGTTGACCATGGGGGAACGTCTCCATTGGGAGCGCAAGCGCTGGAGCCGAAAGCAGGTGCGGCGAGCAGTAGGGGGGGGGGGGGGGGGGGGGGTCATTTCTGTACCCTATAGTGCCCGAACACCCTATGTAAAACAAGCGGGCCCACTGCAAATAGGAAGCTAGCACGATTGCGAAGTTATACCGTAAGTCGCACGCTAGCTGCAGCAAAAGTTAGGCATGCAAACTGTATAATGCGTGAATAAATGTTTTTGTACCTTCGTGCCCATACACCGTTAGCAGCACGCAGAAGACGTCTCAAGTATACCTACTGCGACTGCGGCCCTGATACAGCCTGCCAGAATTTCTCGCTAAAGTAAGTGCGCCCAGTGACTACATACAAATAATAGCCAAGAAGCCCGCGGTTATGGAGCGGTATGTGTGGGGGCTGGGTGGTCGGAAAATTATGTATTTAAATAAAGAAGCTGAGAAAGAGTGAAGCATTTCAATTAATGTTTGAATGAGAATGGTAAGTTCTGTGATACTAGAGAACGAAAAGCGTTGTTTAAATAAGGCAGACCCAACGCGCTACACTACAAAATTATGAAAAGCCCAACGCTTCCACGTTGGTACGATAATTCTGGAAGTATTCGAGTATCAGTGCACGTATTCATTTTGTTGTAGATATCAGCGGGCACAATCAACAAAGCCATAAAGGAACGAAACACTCAGACGCTAGTGCTGACATTCTCAACTCATTGTGTATTTGCGGCCTTGTCGATTGTGCGCGCTGAAATGTACAAGAAAATGAATACGTACCATCTCGTCCAACTTTCTGTTCTACGTAGTTTTGGGGCAGTTTTGAATTTTTGCTGTGCAATCAACCTGTTATTTGCGGCAGCCCCGCTTCTATTCTGAAAAAATTTCGGCGTTCCCCATGCGTTCGCAAATGAATGTGCCACCCGACTATGCCTCTTGGTTGCACAGCTACTTGTCCTGCAGACTTTCGTTTCCTTCGTCAGAATGGACGAATGAAGGCGAATTCCCCGAGCATGCCACGTACTTGGTATGCGTCGAACAGTAAAGCCACCGTGCGAATGCGTCGGGAGGTGAGGATGCAGACTTGTGATGTGTCAGCAACTGCGACTTGCTTCCATCGATGCTGAGCGGAAAACTGCATGCCACTTACGGCACCGCAGAAACATAATACAGCTCTCGCAAGTAACCCCTCCATTTCCTGTTTCCCCGAGCTTCCACGTTCGATTTTATTCTTCTCTTACACCTGCTTGCATTGCATGCTTGATATTGATTTCTGACAGAATGCGGAATGCGACAGACGTGTGATAAAAAAAAAAGTGTCATTATTGGTTCAGTGCAAGAATCCCGAAGAGGCGATTATTACCATTTCTCCGTCGCTATTCACAGCACTCAACGCCACTAAGTGAGAGCGCTGTCCCGCACCTACAGAAGTTCGAAGTGGTGGGAAAGTTTAGGTGGGGCAAAATTATGGCGAAAGAAACTTTCATGTGGCATAAGCAAAGGCCACTATACGGCGAACTGTGTTTTATTGAGAGGTATTACATTTTAAATTAGTAGTACGAATAGCACGACAATATACAGTCATTATTGGTTTTGAAAAGTAATGAGGCTGTTGTAAGCTTTTTCCATGTCGAGTTCTGACGAATCCCGTCAGTTATGTTTATATGAATGATATTGTTTTTGCGTACACGTCGCAGGTGGATGTAGTCTACCGTGAGGTTCGTATTGTACTTCACTCGAGCGCAAGTTTCTTGCTATGAAGAGCAGCGCGAGAAAATCCTTGGTCGGACCGCGTTGTTGCTCGCCAGAGAGAGAATAAAGAGGAGACAGGTACGCTAACCAGAAAAAGGCCTGGTTGGCAACCTTGCGCTAGGGGAAGGGAAACGGGAATAGAAAGACTACAGAGAGAGATAGAGAGAGAGAGAGAGGAAACAAAGACGCCGCGAATGTGTGAACGCGAGGCGGACAGTATACATGTACCACACTTTGAAAGGCACTCGCGCAAGCTAATCGTTAAAAAAAAGAAAAAAAAAAACATATTGGCACTATCGCCTGAAGGGCGAAGTATTGACAACGATAGCAAGATTTAGCGTTGCGCCTGAGTTTATCGGTCGCTGTCGTAACGCGGTTGTTTTTTAAGCGTTTAGACAGCACGACGATGTTTACAATTAACTTCCGAAAAGCTTTCGGCAAATTGAATTTCCTCACGAGCTATCAAGCATGGCTTTAAATACAGGCAAAACGGCTTACTACGTGTTCTCCGTATGGTTCCAGCGAACAATGGTTTGAGTAGAGATCGATGTACTCGCTCGGTTTTGTAAGAACAGCTTAACTCGAACATGGACCTTGACTTGTTTTCGTCGTTGAATCACAGGCACTATTTTTGTAGTTCCGCAGCAGGTCTATTGTTCCGATCAGGAAGGTCCATCATCGCAGGACAAGAGCCTGGGGGCTACCAATAAGCATGGAAAGACAAACGGACGTCTTCTTTACGATTGCCGCACCGTGTATTCGGAAAACTAACGTGTGACATGCATAGCTTCGCCGTAGCCTACCCATTTTGTCGGAGCGCGCACGTGAAGCCGTCGGTGAATTGGGTGTGAATAAATACGGCATTTCCGTATTGGGGTCAATGGCTCTCGTAGTTCGAATGTCAAGTTTCTGAAATGGGTGGATTTTTTACGACTCCTCATTTTTCTTCCCCGAAAAGGTCAAACAGAGGAGAATCCGCTGCACCAAAGCGACCCAAATTTTGGTGGCCCGCGAAAGGGCAGGTCTACTATAGCGGCAAGTGCACCGCATTAATCCGGTGAGCGCTGGGCGACGCGCGGGCTCGGTCGTGCCCGGAGAGAGCAAAACGGGAGCGGACGAGACACGTGATCCGCGTTCAAAGGTCCTCGTGCTGCTACCGTGAACGACGTGTAGATTGCATCGAGGACAATAATCGGAAGCACTCTGGCAGGGGCCTTTCGTATCTGCACTGCGTCAGGTATCGGCCGCCGCGGTGGTGAGAGGCCAGCGCCAGATCGAGCGGAGGGAAGGCGCGCGCAGCAGGAAGCAGTTCGCCGAACAGCTGCGCCGCTTCTCGTGACTCGGTGACGCCGCCGCACTCTCGCCTATATGTTGCGCGTGCGCGCGCGCGCTGTCATGTGAGGCCGTGGATACTGCGAACGGCGCGTTACTTCACGGGGAATGCCCGAACCTGCAAAACAAGGTGAGCCGCACGATTCGTACAACGGGGGTCATCATTTGTGCATTGTTTTCCGGCAATTTCACTAAAATCTGGTCAACCGTGGCGCCAGAGGGGGTCGTAATTTCCAACGATAATTTTCGTTTTTCATTGTTTGTCAATTTCCTCACGCACTGGGATGCAACCGCGCCGCCGTTAGCGATGGAATCCGCCACTCGGTACGACAGATGATAAAAAGAACAGACAACGGATCGCATTCAAACTGGCAGCCAGAAAAGGAAGAAATTCGCATGCGAAGAAAAAGTCGAAATACACGGGACGAGCGCTGGCCCGTTTCGTGTCTTTCTTTGTTGTGTGCGTGTTTTGTTCAATTCCATGCTGCCAGTATGAATGCAAGCGCAACCAACTAGCCCGCCTTTCCGCTTTGACAATGGAGTGGATTGCTACCGAATGACCGGGTTCACTCGGACTGGCTTAAACGCTCCTACGTAATAACGGCTTGTAAAGAAGGCTGAGTGCGACAGCGCACGAGATGAACAAGGCTCCGACAAGCGTCTGTTACGAACGAAAAGCTCTATCAGTCAGATCTCCGACCTTGCTGATAACCCGGACAGGGGAAGTGGTAGGCGCCACTTTCGACGCACTCTTTTCGAGTGTTCTTGCAATTCACATCACAGACGCTTATTATGGAACACTGGGCACGAATACACACAACCGTCTGATGACACAGAATCGTACCGAGTGGCGGATTCCAGCGCTAACGGCGGCGCGGTTGCATCCCATATACACTGCGCCCGAACGCATTTAATGCACTGCGCTCTTTACGACCAATAAAGCGCCTCTGAAAGATGTCCCCTGGTCTGCGGTGTTACTTGCGGTCTGCTAATATTCGCGTGACAGAAAAGGTTGCAATAAGTAAAGCTTTCGCCGCCAACATTATAGAACCTGCGAATGCCTCAGGCGCCTGCACCTGTTCGCTTTGCATTGCACGGCTACAGATTTCCCTGCAGTGATTATTCTTGCTGGGCGGATCAACGAGCAATTTCTATTTCATTGAAGAATGTATTTCTTGGAAGTGAAGAAATATAAACTAGAGGAACCAGAGGCGCACTTCAGCAAGGTCGTCTGTTTTGTAAGAACACAGCCGAGGATAACACGGAAAACAGGCGAAAAGAAAATCAACGGTCTTGCCGAGCACATAATCCATGAAGGTCTAATGATATTTCTCTTTCGTGACACAGCCACGGCACGTAGTTTTCCTTGGCGCTAGCGAGTGGCTCCGCTTGGGGCACAAATCAAGGTTTTCCTGACGATCGCTCCGTTGCAGGTACGAAGACTTGCCCCAGACAATTCTCTCTCTCTTTCTCTCTGATGTTACGACACAGGCGACGTCGAATATACGTGAAAGGATAAAGTTGCGCGTCGAGGAAACGTGTCAGGTCATTTGTAAAACAATCAGGCTTAGCAGGACGCGTTCGTTCTGCATAATGACACTAAACCAGCGCATCTGTTCGAGCGCGTCGAAAACGGGGGTTGGCGTGGTGGTTAGCCTCTTTTACGTCGCTAAGCAGATACAGTCAATTACAGACATCGGTCTAATTATGACATCGGACGAAGCCCAGGCGCCTCTTTGCGACGATGTTAGTATGAAAGGCGCACGATTTACAGTGATGTGACATTGAAAAAACGCTCATCTTTAACATTTAAGGTTAGTCAGCCTTCTTCGCTGAACATACTCCATCTGTAAACTGACAAATCAGTATATTCTGAAGTCAATCTCTAAAGATAAGTTTCAAGCGAGTGAATATCAGAAAATTATAATTCATTCGCTACTGGAAGCTTCCTGCTTATTGAGAACTTGGCTATTATTTTCTGCTGCCTGATTTAACTAAACACAATATGGAGACCGCCATTGCTTGCCCAGTACCGCCGAAACTGCTCGCGACCTCGTCATGGAAGCTTTGTGCTGTTATCACTCGAAAAAGTCGATACGTTTATGCTGCAGTTCGGGTAGTTTTAGCCGCCATAAACGCAACTGCGATGCTGACGAATATCGTAACACAAGCACAGCGCAAAAGGCGGGGACAAGATAGAAAAAAGACACACGGAATTACCAACACGCCCAAGCCTATACCTTTGTCAGCTGAAAAAAAAAAAAATGTTACTAAATGGCACCCTCAAATTTTGCCGAGTGAATAATGTGGCGTCAGCCATAGATGAGTTTACATTTAAGGCAGTAAATAAAAATACCTCTACAGTGGCTTTGATAACAGTCAGATCGGTCTAAGTAGAACAACAGTGTGCGAACTAGGGGAAGCCGCAGTCTTCCCTCTTCCACCCACTTCAAGTCCCTTTCAGTTTTAAGTTTCAGTTTATTATTCTATAAGTATTTTATAAATATTTCGAACCATTTGTGTAGGTTTGAAACAGAATAGGGCAAATAAAATGTCTTATGACCAAATTTTGTTGGCTATGTAGCAGCAACAATATATGCATAACATCTCTTTTGAAATTGGGAAAAAAAAAAAAAACCTGCAGAAGCTAGCGCAATTCCACTGCCGTAGAAGTTGCCGTAGAAGTCGCTGTAGAAGTCGAATTGCATAATTGACTAATTAATAAAGTGTAATCAGTTAACTTTTCAAATAATCACTTTAGGCCACATTGGAAATTATTATTGGAGCCGGTGAGTTCGCAAGACATAGCTGTCAATGCTTGGGCGCAGGAGGTTATCAAAGGAAAGCAGAAACGGGCAGAAAGAGCGCCAGACGTTCAATTGGCCCTTTTTCTTCCCTTTGATAACCTTTTGCGCCCAAGCGTCGACAGCTATGCACCAACTAGCCCAACATCCGTAATTTGCTTCACAAGACATATCCACTTAAAAGGAATTCTCAGGCCGATGCTATATGCATTCCCAAATTAATCGACGATGTGCATCGGACTTTCAGTTAAATTTTGCTAAAGTCTGATTCCGAGTTATTTGGTAAGGCGACACCTTTGAACGGAACAGCGCAAGACACGGGGCAAGGATGAATGTCAAAGGCGCACATAAAGAACTGACTTCCAAATGAGTTTACTGATATCATGTGACCCGTTTTAAAGCATTCCTAGTCAAACAGTCCAAACCATTGCACACGCGTAAAATGATATTAATTGCTACTACTGTGACGTTCCTTCTTTATCTTTTCTGTTTCATTGTTCCAGTATAGAGCAAATACTTACCGAGGACGATAACTGTGAGATTGAGTAACACTCGGGCAGATTTATCGGCACAGGAGGGTGCTTGAAAAAATAGGGCAGATCTAACGCACATCTTGGAATCTATGTGATGCGAAACTTTCGTGAAGCAGTTAATCAGTTGCTATGAATCTCCCCTTTCGCTCCTGCATATTTGGCGTAAAGCAAAGTGGCGTGCGCGCACGTGCTCTCGTGCACCTATGCTACGCAATGAGACGCCTGCGGCTATAATTTCAAAGATCTAGTTGGAGTTGGCACGGTGGAAGTATACTTGCGATGGAGGCCTAATGGCAACAAAGGGCGAAAAAATCAGAGCCCTTCCACTACTGCGAAGATGGAAGCCAGCGAAGCTGTGACTATGGTGGGTCTGCTGTAGTGAATACTGCCCCCACGATGAGAATGGGCGTATCGTCGTTGGGTATCACCAGACCGAACGTGTCAATCATGAACGCTCCGATTGAGAAACTCGCGTTGAAACTTAGCCGTCGCACCGGGGAAGTTGGCGCTAGCGTTGCCGAGGCGTGCACCACCGTTGTAGGGTTCCTGAAGGGCTAGACGACGCTGACGTTTGGCCTCAACATCGCGCTCCCGCAACTCGGGGTCTGCGGCTTTTCACTGACGTTTCGCCTGGGCTTCGGAAGCTTTCACGCCAGAATTGGCACGTCGACGACGAGCCCTTTCCCGAGCGCGTTCGCGGCGGCGTTGCTCAAACGCGTTAGGACACGTCGTCAGTTCCTCATGAATTGCTCATTCCCCCTTAAGCGATGGCTCATACACCCGTAAGCGCGGCCTCCCCATTACGACGACAGAAGAGGAGCGAAATTCTACGCTGGAATGATGAGCGGCAACGCAGCCAGCTGTGGAAGTACACGACGACGACGGACGCGGAAGCAGTGGCACGAGTGCGTGCCGAGCACGAGCGCAAACCGAGGGGCGCCAACGAGCCAGCTGCCGAAGACGACGCTCGAGCCAATGCTGTTGATGATAGTTTTTTTTTTCTACACGCGGACACGATCCTGAGAAAACATACCCTTAACAGCTTCGCTGTAAAAATTGTGCCGTAATGGTTAGAGCATTGGGCTGCTCAGCTGGGGGACCGAGGTTCGATTCCACAAGCGGGCACGTTATTAGATTTGTTTTAAAGTGTGAGTTATGCGACAAGACGACGGGAGCACCCAGCTGCCACAGTCAGGAAAACCTGGGAGGGTTCGCAAAGGAAGTTTTGCTTTAAAAGCTGGAATTACTGAGAATAATGACAAGGAGGAGGAGGAGAGAAAGAGAAGGCAGGGATGTTAACCAGAAATGCGTCTGGTTGGCTACCCTACTCTGGGGGACGGGAAAGAGGGAATAGAAAGATGAGGTAGAGAGAGGTGGGGGGGGGAGGAAGGACACGGTGAGCTCGCGCACGCACGCGGAGGGCCTGAGCAATTCAAAGGCGTTCACATAGGCCAGTCGTCCTCAAGTAACTGTTGTCTTACTTGAGAATAATGACAACATTACAAAACAAAACGGGGAGCTCAAAAAAGGGAGCTCGTGAAAAGGTAAAAAGATAGCAATGAAAAAAAAAAGACGGGTTAAATATAAACTAGTGAGAGCACAAAGCCAACAAACAATTAAGCGTGCACTTAAACCTGAAGAATAAAATGTTAAAGAAATACTACGAAAAACACCAGCATACAGATCCAAGGGAAAACACCAGCAGCTGTGCATTTGCCACGTCAGTACAAAAGAAGAGAGAAAAAAAATCAGAAATGGAAAACTAGGAAGAAAAAATGCACAGGGAAGACAAAAATAGAGAAAGGTCAGTGCACTGCACCAATCAGTGTCGCAAATAATCATGCTGCTTTAGAACGTGAGAAAGACGGAACGCTGACACAAAAAAGTCCGTGCCGTTCAATAACTCTATAACTTCTGATTACAAGCGTCTAGTCACGAAACGGCGCATCTTCACACGTGACACAGGCCGAACTGCTGCCCTATTTAGAGTTCCAGTTACTTGCATGCTCTCGCAGGCGATCGTTGATGCATCGGCCTGTTTGTCCGATGTATACACAGGTACAAAAAAGTGGAACCTTATGGACAACGCCACACTTCACAAACTGCGTAGCGCGTCTTCGTGCGAAGTTCACGCAAAAACGTCTCAGGGAGGTTGCGCAGAAAGAATAGAAAGTTGGAAGTAAGCGCTCTGCGTATGTTTGCCACTCTCCTTATCCCGTCTTTTGGGCTGTTACGTTAAAAAAATTAAATTGATGCTGCACTGCTTAAACGGCGTTTTGTTAATAGAGCAAGTGGAGGAACATTGCATTTTACCGCAATTTCGGGGAGAGAGAGAATTTATTTGAAAGGCAGAGAGGTCGGCCTGAGCGAGCATGCTCTGGCCTGCTACTCTGCACAGGGAAAAAAAGGAAAGGGGACAAAAAAGGGTGATGAAATAATATGATGAGGACAGGAAGAAGGGGTGCATATATACACTAACACAGTGGCTTCCTTAAAGCCTCGGGTCTATTCCGGCGGTCTTCAAGTAGTCCATAGCAGCCCTTGTAGCTATTGAATTTCGATGGCGCTTATCTCAAATATTGCCACGCGCCTTCAATAAAGTCATTTTCTCTCTCTCAATAAAGTCATTTTCTCTTTCTCTCAAAGGGGGCTAACGACGTTTATTTATGAGCAGCTCGGCTCTGGAGAAAATGGCGGCGAGAGCTAACCATCGAGCGGGGCGGTTAGCACGCGCACTTCTTCTTGCGCCTCTGCGCTTGCCCTATTCCCACTACTACAGGTGACATTTCCCCCCTTCCTCGGAAAGAGCATCGCCTCGATGCTCAAGAAGTGGTGTGGGAAAGGGGAAAAAAAAAGAAAACACGCTCAATGAAAATGCTCGCGCACAGAACACAGTGATAGCTACAGCAGCGTAGCTAGAAACAGTTCTCTACGTCTCTAGAAACAGAGAGGTAAGCGCATGAGGTGCAAATGGGAGCGTAAAAATCACGAACGCGCAACGTAGGGCTTCATGCGTACGACGTGAACGACGTCAGGGCTAGGTGGTTGTCTACGCCGTGTTTGCGCAGCACTGTCTGGAACGACTTCATAGTTCACGTCACTAATGCGGCGCAGCACTTTGTATGGGCCAAAATACCGGCTGAGCAACTTTTCACAAAGGCCACGGCGGCGAACAGGGGTCCACACCAACACATGGTCTCCGGGACTGTAGCGCACTTGCCGCTGACGGATGTTATAGCGCCGTGCATCTGAGACTTGCTGCTCACCGATGTGCAGCCGCGCGAGCTGGCGAGCCTCCTCAGCGCGCTGAGTAAACTCTTCGGCGTCAGTAGTTAGGTGCTCGGCGTCGTGGCACGGAAGCATAGCGTCCAGCATCGTCTGTACTTCGCGGCCGTAGACGAGGCGAAATAGTGTGAAGCGCGTTGTTTCTTGTACGGCGGTATTATACGCGAAGGTCACATAAGGCAGGATACGATCCCATGTTTTGTGCTGGACGTCGATGTACATAGAGATCATGTCTGTGATGGTCCTGTTTAGTCGCTCCGTAAGGCCGTTGGACTGTGGATGGTAAGCGGTCGTCTTTCGATGCCTGGTGTTGCTTAGTTGAAAAATTTCGTCCATGAGCTGTGCCGTGAACGCCGTTCCTCTGTCTGTGATAACAATGGATGGGGTACCATGGCGCAAGACAATGTGACACATGAAGAACTGCGCTACCTCAGAAGCCGTAGCTCGTGGGAGCGCCTCTGTCTCAGCATAGCGGGTTAAATAGTCAGTGGCGACAATCACCCACTTGTTGCCGTCGGTTGATAGAGGAAACGGCCCAAGAATGTCCAAGCAGACTTGGTTGAATGGCTTATGAGGTGGTTCGATGGGTTGCAATAACTCGGCTGGCTTCAGGGGTGGTGACTTTCGCCGCTGACATTCACGACAGCCTTTAACATACTGTTTGACGCTTGCCGACAGCCCGGGCCAGTAATACATCTCGCGCACTCTAGCAAGCGTTCGTGAGGAGCCGAGGTGGCCAGATGTAGGCTCGTCGTGGCAAGCGAAAAGAATATCGTCCCGCAAGTCTTTGGGAACTACTAGGAGGTAGGCTACGTCATTCGGGCGGGCGTTCTTCATGTACAGCACATTGTCTCGTAGACAGAAGGACGTCAAGACGCGACGTAGATGGCGTGGTATGGTTGTTTGACGGCCCTCTAAGTGGTCGATTAGAGGTCGAATTTCAGCGTCGTCAAGCTGCCATCTGACCAAGTCCGACGTAGTAAGGGCGCCCAGGAAGCCGTCGTCGTCCTTTGACTGTCGACTGACAGATTCGGCGGGAGCACGCGACAACGTGTCGGCGTCTTCGTGCTTGCGGCCAGACTTATAAACTATAGTGACGTCAAATTCCTGTAGCCGCAAGCTCCACCGTGCCAGTCGTCCTGAAGGATCGCGTATGTTCGCCAACCAACATAGAGCATGGTGGTCTGTCACCATTTTGAAGGGGCGGCCGTAGAGATAAGGGCGAAACTTCGTGATCGCCCAGACGACCGCGAGACTCTTTTTCTGTAGTAGAGTAGTTCGCCTCGGCACGGGACAGCGAGCGGCTAGCATAAGCAATTACTCTTTCAAAGCCGTCTTGACGTTGGACGAGTACTGCGCCAAGGCCGATGTTACTGGCGTCAGTGTGCACCTCGGTGTCAGCCTCTTCGTCGAAATGTGCCAGGACGGGTGCTCACTGAATGCGTTGTCCTAGGTCAGCGAAGGCCGTCTGTTGCTCATGCGTCCAGGTAAATGGCGTGTCATCCCTGGTAAGGCGAGTCAGGGGTTCCGCAATCTTCGAGAAGTTGTCGATGAAGCGGCGATAATACGCACACAAGCCCAGGAAGCGTCGGACGGCCTTCTTGTCGGCAGGAGGAGGAAAAGCTGCTACAGCGGCAAGTTTGTCGGGATCGGGTCGAACTCCTTTGGCGCTGACGACGTGTCCAAGAAACTTGAGCTCTTCATAACCGAAGTGGCACTTTTCTGGTTTAAGCGTGAGATCAGCCGATCGGAGCGCTTCTAGCACATGCCGCAGGCGATGAAGATGTTGCTCAAATGTTTCAGAAAAGACAACTACGTCGTCAAGATACACCAAGGCAAGTCTGCCACTTCAATCCAGCGAGGACAGTATCCATCATTCGCTGGAATGTAGCTGGGGCTGAACACAAACCGAAAGGGAGCACTCGAAATTCGTAAAGGCCATCGGGAGTCACAAAGGCAGTTTTCTCGCGGTCTAGTTCGTCTACCTCGATCTGCCAGTATCCACTTTTCAAGTCGAGTGACGAAAAGTACTGGGCACGCCGCAGTCGATCTAACGAGTCGTCGATACGTGGCAGTGGGTACACGTCCTTTTTAGTTACGTTGTTGAGCTTCCGGTAGTCGACGCAAAAGCGTAGCGTTCCGTCTTTCTTTTTGACAAGAACGACCGGAGACGACCATGAGCTGTTGGAAGGTTCGATCACGCCGTCTTCAAGCATCTCTTGTACTTGCGTACGAATCGCTTCGCGTTCCTTTGCCGACACGCGGTAGGGCTGCTGGCGTATCGGGCGTGCGTCGTCGCATGTGATGATCCTGTGCCTTGTAACTGAAGTCTGGCGCACTTTAGACGAGCTTGCGAAGCATGCCCTGAATTCAAGCAAGAGCTCGTGCAGTGCTGCCTGTTTGTCTTGAGACAACTCTGAATTAATGTCGATGCTGCCCAGTGCCTTGTCAGCCATCCTCACTGGTTCAGGGGCAAAACATCCAGCAACGTGTTCTATTTCTTCGGCAAACGCTATGGAAGTACCGCGGAAAAGGTGTCGATGCTCGTTACTAAAGTTGGTGACTAGCAACTTAGATCGGCCATCACGAAGCTGTAGCACACTCCTGGCCGCACAAACACCTTGCGTCAGTAGATACGCTAAGTTACTTTCTGCGACCACTCCACCTTCGCGCAATCCACCGCACATCACTTCGACTAGAACACTGGCTCGTGGAGGAAGCGTAACACTTTCGGCGGAAACACGTAGCGCGTCGTCACGTCGTTTGTCGGCGTTTGTGTCGATTGCTTGGTCGGCTGAGAACGTGACTACACCTCCCCGTTAGTCAATAACAGCGCCATATTCCTGCAGGAAGTCAACTCCGAGAATGACGTCGTGGGAGCATTCGCGTAGGACAAGGCAACTCGCCACGAATGTCGATCCTCGAATCCGAACTCTTGTCGTGCAGGTTCCCAGTGGAGTAACGACGTGACCACCAGCCGTACGAATCTGCGAACCATGCCAAGGTGTAATTACTTTTTTCAGAAACGTCGCCATCTTCCCGCTTAATATAGAATAGTCCGCTCCGGTATCCACTAAAGCGCTAACCGCATGTCCGTCAATCACCACAGGTATGTCGAGCGAAAGCCGGTCATTCCGTTCAGCTGCGGTTGATGTCGGTCCGGTACCCTTCGTTACTCGCGTCGATCGGAGGTCTTCAGCGCGTCGACTGCCAGCGGCCTCGCCCCCAAAGGTCGCTGGAGTTAGTTTTCCCGGCGGGGACTTGGCGACCGTCTGCTCGAATACCGCTGAGGCGATGGTGAAAATCGCCTTGGCGACGGCGAGCGCGACTGTCGCCCGGTAGGCGGTGGCATGCGTTGCTGAGCCAGATAATCTTCAATATCCCGAGGTCGTTGGCCCAGTCGGGGTGGTGGCGAGTAGGCGGAAAAGCCCCGCAACCCAAGGCGTCGGTATGGGCACTGGCGGTACAAATGATCTGCCTCACCACAGTGGAAGCACAGAGGACGGCGATCCGGAGTGCGCCAAACATCTGACTTCCGAGGGGACATGCGTCGATCGTCGGCGTAATGTACTGGTTGCTCCTGCGGAAGCACAACCGGAGGAGCGGCATGGTGAAACGGTGGAGGCGTGCGTCGTTCCTCGATGTACGACACCGGTTGGGCTGGTGGAAGTGCAACCGGATGAGCGGCCTGGACAAACAGCGGCGGGGACGAAGCAGGCTGTCTCAACACTTCTGCGTAGGTCGCACGGTGGTGTACAGAAGGTACAGGCGCGGTGTTAGCAGAAGGAAAGTTGGACCGGAGCGCTTGGTTCACTTCATCTTTTACAACACTCGCAATGGAGCTCACCGTGGCTTGTGGCGTGCCATTATTATTGTGGCGTGCCATCATTTCTTCGCGCACAACGGTGCGGATGAGTTCGCGAAGGTTGCCATTATTGTTTCCAATGACCGTCAAAATGTCTGTACTCGCGTTCACTTGCCGATCATAAAAGTTCGAGCGATGCTGAAGCATCTTTTCCATACTTACAGCCTCGGCTAAAAATTCGGCGACAGTCTTGGGAGGATTGCGCACCAGACCAGCGAAGAGTTGCTCCTTCAGCCCTCGCATCAGGTGACGCAGCTTCTTGTCCTCGGTCATTCCAGGGTCTGCTCGTCTGAAGAGGCGCGTCATATCTTCGACGAACGCTGTAACGCTTTCGTTGGGAAGCTGGACTCGGGCCTGGATTGCTCGTTCGGCTAGTTCGCGGCGATCGGGACTGGCGTAGGTGTCTAGTAGCTGACGACGGAAGTCGCGCCACGACGTCAGTTGCTCCTCACGGTTTTGAAACCATGTACGCGCGCCGTCCTCCAGGCAAAAGTAGACATTCCTACGTTTAGTCGCGTCATCCCATTCGTTGCATTCGGCCACGCGCTCGAAGTCGGTCATCCAGTCTTCGACGTCTTCGAAGACGTCGCCATGGAACGACTTAGGCACCAGTGGATTTTGAAGCGTATACCGATTCGTCACTGCACGTTCCATACCGGTTGGGGTAGTCTGAAGCACTGCGGTGTCTTCAGTATCTTCAGGAGGCAGTCCCCGGATCCTGCGGCTGGTCCGATGGACGGGAGTATCGACTAACACAGGGCTGATGCTTCCGCTCCCAGGAGGAGTCTGCGGCATGAGTGAGAAGTACCCCGCACCTCCACCACTTTTCCACGCGCCTTCAAAGGGGGCTAACGACGTTTATTTATGAGCAGCTCGGCTCTGGAGAAAATGGCGGCGAGATGATGATGATGATGATGATGCCTCAATACTTGGCACAACCCACTGAGGGGGATAGGCCACGAACCGGGTGGTATTATGATAGAAATTTGAAATAAATTAATTTATAAATACATAAGTATAAGAATAAAAATAAATGAGTAATTCAAAATGAGAAATAAAGCAATAATAAAAGAATTTAGTAGTGTTTACTAAGTTAGTCAGCCTTGCCTGAATAGGAATAGTAATATGAATTTAATAATAAATTAAATACAGCAAAGGAAATACGTAGATTTTGAATAATAATAATAATAACATAATTGTGGTTTTATGACTTTACTTTTTGAATTTGCTAAAGCTATAATTTATTGAAGGATAAATAAAGCAATCGCGTAACAATGGGAAAATATTAATAAGGCAATCTTTTTGTGTCACATAAAAAGTTATAAATGGCTCGGCAAACATTCCCGTGGCCATATCCTAACACCGTGGCTCCAAGTGAGAGTAAAACTGAACTGCTTAACGGCAGTCCTAGATTACGAAGTGGGATTTCTAAACATCGTTGTCGATGATTAGAAAACCGCCGACAGGATAGTAAAAAGTGATCAATAGATTCTGGTTCATTGCAGAGGTAGCATAATGGTGATGCCGCCAGACCACATCTGTGCAAGTAAAAATTTAGTTGTGGAATACGGCAACGCAGTCTTGTCAGTGTTACTTCGAATTGCCGGTTGGGACACCACTGTCGATTCCAAGAATAATTTAGATGTATAAAGTCTGTTGATTTTGCTAGTGCGAGGCTTTTCTTGTCTTCAGTCAAAGCAAACTGCCTATATCTGGCTGCAGTGATATACGCAGTTGCCGGCAGCACAGATATCGCCGGACCCTTTAAAGAAGCTCGTGCTAAAGAATCAGCTATTTCATTAAGTTGGATGTCTCGGTGGCCTGGTACCCATACTAAATGAACTAACTTTAAGTGGGGAGGAGCTAATGTATAAAACGTGTTTAAAGCTGTCAAATTTGTAGATGCGTTAAGCGCGCTGCATACAGAAAGTGAATCTGTGACAATAATAACTTTTGTAACATATAGCGGTAACTTTCTCAATGCAAGAATTATTGCCAGAAGTTCGGCCTGAAAAATTGGTGTGTAATCTGGCAGGCGAAGTGAAAAAGACCAATCGAGGGATGGTGAGTATATTCCCACGCCTGCCTTCTCTTCACACGAGGAAGCATCAGTCGCTATTACATTTATTGGGAAATGGGCCAAATAATCTTGCAAAAGGGCATTCAAATATGTTGGTGGCAGCAGTTTTGCGTTATTGGGGAAAATATCCGCAAACTCTATTTTAAAGGACAATTTGGAGCTATCTAACGGAATGATTTCCCTAATGTGAACATTTAAAGGTGCTAATTGTTCCTGCACAAATACAACCTGTGGGGTATGTAACCGAGGCCACGTGATCTCAAAAAATGAATTTGGTTCACTAATAAATATACTGTACGTCTAAGAGGCGACTCATAAGCCCTTAAGTAGGTTTGAACCGTAAGCATGCAGAATCTCGTGTGAAGAGAAGGTAAGCGCGCTTCCTGGTATAACACGTTATTAGCAACGAATTTAGGCAGGCCTAAACATATTCGAAGAGCTTCTCTCTCTAAAAGAACAAGTGGTCTTATTTTATATTTTGCACCTCCGGAAAACAAAACACATCCAAATTCTATAATCGGTCGTACATACATACGGTAGATCATAATTAATGTGTCACTTCGCATACCAGATCGCCGGTTACTGATTCTACGTAATAAACCTACAGCTCGTGTCCCTTTCGTTGCAATATTTTCTATGTGAGAACGCCAGCTAAGTTTTTCATCATATGTGATACCCAGGTACTTAAGCGACTCTACTTGTGGAATTATTCTCTGATCACATACTAAAGATAAATGTATCGGTGCGGAAAGCGGAAAGACAAGGACTGCACTTTTGTTTACGTTTAGAGACAGGTGAAGAGTGTGAAGCCACGTCTCTAGCATACTGAGGTATGTTTGCAAGGACAGATAAAGGGAATTGATGTCTCTTGCTGTCGCGAAAAATGCGATGTCGTCTGCATAGACATAGAGATGAACTTCCCGGCTCAGTGGAACTGAACTCATCAAAAGGTTAAATAGGACAGGAGACAGAACAGCCCCCTGGGGCACCCCTCTTGTCTGATCGAATTTTGTTGAAGAAACGCCGTTTTGAAAACAATAAAATTTTCTATTTCTTAAAAATGCAAAAATCCATGTCGTTATATATCTCGGAAAATTGTAGGACTGTAATCTGTCCAGTAGTAGTGGGTATTCGACACTGTCATAAGCTTTCGCCACGTCAAGAGTCACTAAAGCACTCAATTCTTTTCTATTTGTAGCAAGTTGGATACGGCTTTCCAAGTCTACATGCGCACACCAAATAGAGAGACCAGGACGGAAACCTATTTGACTTGGGCTCAGTAACGAATTTTTAGATATATGATCGATCATGCGATCATATAGAACTCTTTCAATAAGTTTTACCATATTTGAGGTAAGAGAAATAGGTCGAATATTGTCAAGATTGTAGCCAGCTCCTTGTTTTTTAAGTAGTGGAATTATTTTGGCTGTCCTCCATTCTTGAGGAATCCAAGCATTTTTTAGAGAATAATTCACGGTGTTTAGAAGTTCCTCAGGAGACATTGCAAACAAAATTTTTAACATGGCATTGGAAATGCCATCAGGACCTGGTGCTGAGGCAGGCAAAGATCTAACGATATTGGAAAGCTCCGACACTGTGACTTCCACAAAGTCATCCGCGATGGGAGGTCTTAATTGTCGATTCGGCAAACGTGATGTTAAGCGTTGAGCTAATCCCTTTCCTATGAATTCTAATGAAGCAGCTGTCTCACGTGGTGAAAGAATTATCGATGTAGTATTCGCTGATGTAGGTATGAACTTTCTATACCGAAGGAATCTGAACAGTGCTTTTTTGTTGTTAGGCTTAGAGAGGAATTCATGATGTTTTTTATCATATTCGTCTTTGGCATTCGATACAGTTCTTTTGAATGTGGCAGCTGCAAACTTATAATCACTCCAGTTACTCGGAGACTGATTGTAAAGTAGTTTTTTCCAAGCGGCTTTTCGTCTTCTATAATCCCGCGTGCACTCCGAATTCCACCAAGGAGAGTGAGTACGTTTATCTTTGTTAATATTGAACTGAGATCTTTTATATGAACTTTTTAATACCGCGCAAAGACTCATGGCTTTGATGTCATCCGGCACCGTTATCTGGGAGTTGAGGGTCGCTTTTAATACACTCTGAAATTTCTGGTAATTGACAAAAATTCGCGCCGGAGACTCTAAAGAAGTAAGAGGGCACAGAATATCAAATCTAATGGGTAGATGGTCACTGTTTGAAGCAGAGTCGACTGTAGACCAGGAAGTCACGCACATCCCCACGCTGGCAAATGTTAGATCCAATGCTGATTTATAACGGCCTTGAATAAACGTAACTGTTTTCGTGTTTAAGCAACAAAAATTTTGATTAATTGCCCAGTCCGATAATCTTTTTCCACATGAGTCTGTTCGGAAACCCCAAGCCACATGGTGTGAATTAAAGTCTCCCGCTATCACAAATTCTTTCCTACAAGATTTGACAACGTTATTAAGGTATCGAATATCTTGAACACCTGCAGGAAAATATGTATTAACTAAAGAAAACGGAGAACAACCAGGAATAGTTACATCTATTGCTAGTATCTCGCACTCCGTAGACATATACTGATATGATATTGTTGCTTTGTGGCATATTTTATTTGTTATCAGGAAAGCGAGTCCTCCACCTCTGGATGGACGGTCCAATCGAAATAAACGGTAGTTTCTTATGTGGAAAGCTAACCATCGAGCGGGGCGGTTAGCACGCGCACGTCTTTCTTCTTGCGCCTCTGCGCTTGCCCTATTCCCACTACTACAGGTGACAATATGATGCTAGTTTCCAAATTAATTCCAAGTAGAGCAATTTGAGAACTCACCCACTTCAATTAGTAAATTGTAATAGGTGCCTTAAATTGATCAGTGTAAAGTTTTTTTTAGAGGGAGAAAGAGAGAGAGAGAGAGAGAGAGAGAGAGAGAGATTTTATTTGCAGGGAATGTCGGCTTGCGCTGGTGTGCTCTAGTCTGCTACTCCGCACTGGGGAAGAGGGAAAGGGAGAGAAAGCATTGGGAATGATAAGAAGTAAGCGCTTATGTACACGCCCTACTTAGCCGCTTGTATAGTTTCCGGTCTTGCACTAACTTTAACGGCGCTTTCGTTGTCCGCCTTGCAATTGTAGAATTAGGCCATGGGGCAAGAACAGCGTCTTCCGACAGTTGAGTAGAGTAACCAGTTGGGCTTGTTGGTACAGTATAGCTTGTAATGGCACAACATAGCTTGTAATTACAGCATTCCAGCTGAAACTCCGTAGCAACGCCAACTATCCCTAGTATCCTGGTTAAAGCTTCGTTGCAGTGGCTATGCATCAAGCGGCCGCGCTCACGCGGAGTTGTCTGTTGTGGATGGAATGGTAGAGCTTTAATATATTTAAGGCTGCCTAGTTGTTGTGCGACCTTGGCACATTGATTCTGGCGGATTGGCCAAGAATGGGCACACACGCCTATATCGCATACACAGTGCCGCAGTTGTCTTTTCAGGCACAGGCCCATGTTGTCAGCCCGGCAAGACAGCATCCAGCACACAGCTAGTGGCCCAAGGTAGTAGACAACTAGGGTAACTGGTTAATGTGCAACTGTTTATTGCGCGAGATAATCGAACCAGCATTAGTGGCCGAAGTAGCTAAAGAATGCTATCGCTTTAAAAACAGACAGGATGATGTGAGTGAGATGTTCTACATTACTTAAAACTGTCATCCGACACCAGATAGGGATAATAAGGGCTGTTTGTCAGCTAGTTGGTGCAGTCGGGTTCAGCTATACGAACGGGTGGCAGTCTTTATTGCGTTTGCATTATTTGGCTACTTGACGCACTTTCCGGGGGCTGTCTATGTATGTTTGTATTTAACCGTCTTCCCGCCTACCTGGGTCACTCGCTGGTCGATTGAGTAGCGCATCGGACTGCTGTGCTGAGGGAACTGGGCTCGAGGCCAACCATCTGACCAAAATGTGTCAGTGTGTACATACGTGCCGCTCTGCAAAGAACCTCTTTCACGCCGATATGGTTCACGGTAGACGCGGGACTGGGCAGGTGCCACTTTTCGAAGAAACGCGTTGACGCCGACTTGGAACACTGGGTCACTCGGTCTGTGCTGGTCATCAATGAACCTCATTGAGGCAAGCTTCGGTCACTGGGCCAGTAGGTGTGCGACGCAGGGAATGTGCCGCTCCACAATGACGAAAAAGATCCGCAAATTTCTCCGATGCTGAGCGGAATCGAACCCACGTCACAAAGGTTCCTCAAGGACAGCAACCCGACGCATTAGCAGGCACAGGGTGTGCGCTGCTTTCCGTAAAAGCCTTTCAAGCCAACGCTTTAGCGAGCTGCGCCATGAATGCACTGGGTCGCTTACCAATCAACTTCTCGCCAATATGGGTCGCCAATTATGCGCCACCGAGTCTGCGGCAAGCGAGGGAACAACTCGGCGTTCGCAGACACCAGCGCGTCAGGCTTCTCCTCTCGGCAGTGGCACTAGATGGCGCAGCGTGTCCTGAAACGAGACCAGCTGCCGCAGGACGCGTTTCCCAGGAGTTCGCACCCACCCAGGCATTTCGGAGGCCACGTGCAGGCTTCGCGGTGGCGGCGCTAGAGGGCGCCAAGTGTACTTAAGGAAGCGCGAAAGAGAAGCCCCGCTAAAACTCGTTACGATGGTGGCAATACATTGTGTTGCCATATTGATTGAATACTAAATGCATTACAATCTGCAGTCATCGAGAGATGGGTCCTGCTGAAATTTTTTTACTTGATAGAATACGTTAGTACGTAACTGCAGTAAATCTACCGTACATTAGGAGAGAATGCACGGCACTCTCTTGCGTCTATATAGGCAACCTTCGACTCCATAGTATCTTTTTTACTCTGACCAGTAATAAAACGGCAACAGGTCTATTGTGTTTTCCAAGTCGTAAATTCTTTTATTATTTTCTTTCGCAACATTATTGCTGTCGCTAAAGGCATCAGGTAACATGCTGGATGCATGCAGGAGGCAAACAGGACAAAATAGTAGTACCTACATTGCCTTACGTTGTGTGATTTTGTAGTTGTCGCTTGCGTGCTTATGGGTGGCTCACGTCGTTCCCGGGGCCAATCACTGACCGTGAGCAGTTTTTCTTTCATCCGCCTCCAAGGTGGGGTTGGTCATGCGTGCCATCGTTTTCATCTGGAAGCGTATTAAGCGCTACAGCTGAACGAGTTGTATACCTGTGAGCGTCAGCAGCGCACATTTGCGTTTTGATGCACCTCAACACGTTATAGTACACGGTCGTCAGCTAGTGGCGAATCTATGTGAATAAAAAAACTCTCTCTTTCATTCCGTACTTGGGAGAAGCACTCTTCTTGCTGCACGTTGTCTTATTCTCCGTTCAGCCATCCAATAACTGCGTTACCCTAAGCCTTGCCAAATGAACTACTACGTGCGCGATTTACACACTCTGTCTGTGAGACATTTGCGGACATGGGTTTTTCTCACAGGTCTGTGTTAACCACCCGACCATGGCGGCCACCAGCAGCGGGCCTCTCGAGACAAAGCGCTGTCTTCGGTTGTCCGTTGCCTGGCGGCTGTACCTGTACGCTCTGCACGGCTACTTGATCGAGGTCACCTTCACCGCCGTCTGGGATCTGCTAGTGTTCGGAAGCCTCGAGCTGCGCGGTTTCAGCAGTGTTTGGAGCCTTGCCATCTACTCTATTTCCTGCATCGCCATGGAGAAGATCAACAGCTTAATGCAAAGGCGCGGGCTTCTGGCTAGGGCGCTGGCTCACACTTGCTGGATCTACGCCTGGGAGTTCACGACGGGCTCTGTGCTCAGAGCTATGGGAGCGTGTGCCTGGGACTACCGGGACTTCCGGTACAACATTTCCGGTTTGGTGACGCTAGAGTACGCGCCGCTTTGGTTCCTGTGCGGACTGCTCTTCGAACTGCTCCTTGTGAACAACGTGAACAGGCTAGTGTGGATGTGCGAACAAGCCGAATCTGCAGCCGACGTGAGGGACGGCTTTGCCGCACCCGTTGGCGCCGCGAAGAACGGATACATCACGTGGAAGAGAGAATAGGGAGCTGTAGTTTGCACGCGTGAATGACCCAAAGAGCGACTGGTCTCGACAGTACGTAGTCGTTAAAATGCAACCTTTCATTATTTTTGTTCGACGAGCATGCGACACGAAAACCTTTCTAACGCGTTGTGGTTCAACAAAACGTCACAAAGTGCGGCTACCAGCACTGCCGTCCACATGTCTGGTAACCCGGCATTCAATGAGTAACTCTGTAGGTGACGCTAGGCTGAAACACTACAAGGTTCAGCAAGGGCTTCTTTTTTCAAGTTTGCCACTGGTGCGTTACCCGTTGGAATTTTTCTAGAAGAGTGACGGCTTTACTTCAAGCTATCCTTAGTGTTGGCACTGGTTCATAAAACCTCTTCAATAAATCTTATCTATTACTGTAAAAAACAAACAAAAAGAACAGTAAAAGCAAACACGCGCACCAAAATTTCGGAGGCACAGCTGCGATTCGCCGAGTGCGTGCTAGATGGCGCCACGATACTGCACCGCAAGACGCGTAGTATCTAAACCGTGCTGACGCATATTCAGTCGCATGTAACGTGATGCGGTTATTGATAAGCAAGCGAGCGGTACCTGCACCATGGGGAATACCCGAAATTATTATCGCAAGTCGTTTGATTCATGGTTTATCGGCAAGAAGCAGTTTTTTCAAAACCGCTGCAAGAACCCCGAAAAATAAATATTGGCGGCGGAGTCCATCCTTTGGAGATGAATGGCTACGTTAATGCGATTAGTAATTTTTCTTATGTTGGATTTGTAATTGATGATATGTCTTATATGTAGGGTCCTTAGTTTTCGGGTTTTATTATTGAAATTCGGAGGGGGGTGGGGTAAGAAGTGGCTGTTATTTAATCGTGGAAAGCCAGGGAGAAATCTGGCGTTCTATTGTCTGGCACAAAAATCGAAGAAACATTATTTCCTTTTTTGTAAAGCAGCACATTGTTCGGGATTTTTCAGTAACATTTATAAACGAATTAAACGAGCGAAGGTCTTAATTTTTACGCGGACATTGTATTTGAACAAGCGAAATCACTCACCATGTGATGGTAAAAGGGCTGCTCGTAAATCATGTGGCGAACTCATCCCTAGAAATTATCGGTGTCAGGCATTAGTAATACATTTAAAGAATCACGACGACAAAAACAAGGAATAAAAGCAGGTTTGCCGATCGCTTCTTCATTTTGTTCTTTGAACTTTTTTAATAAAGACAAGAAATGTGCATACTGGCATGCTTTGCCGGAGGTGCGATGCTCTTCCTTAACTTACAAGCCCTTTTTGACGTACATTATCATATGCACTGGGAGAATTTCTGCGTGTCCATCTTAAAGGGGGGGGGGGGGGGGGGTGACCTGCCGGGCTTTTCGACCTGCTTTATTGGTCTAGCTCCCAACATACGGTTCTTGCAACAGGATAATGCAATACCAACTAGACAAATGAGCCACCCTTGTTCGAACGTAACGTAGTCAGGTCCTCTCAACGTCACAGCTACCGTTCGCAATGCGCAGAGACACCAGCGCTGCGATAATTCGCCCTCCAGCGCATTAGCGCCGTTTACGTGCATGCGACGCGAAGGAAATGTGACGCCACGCGCCATTGTCGTCTTCATGTAAACGCAGCTGCAAAAAAAAAAAAAATAATAAAAATAAAAAAAATAAAAAAACACGACAAGCTTAAGTTCACTCATGGCCAGGTAGGTGCTCAATATATTATACTTTTATAAATGCCGGTTTTCGCTTTAGTGTTAAGCGCGAACGCGGCACATACCATATTCTTATATTAGTAATATTATTAAAATGGTATATTCGACCTTTTCACAGAAAAGGTAGCCAGTGCTCATGAGTTGTGTGACACCTCCATTTATTATCCTCTACGAAATGGCAAACTTAGAGGAGAAATAGGGTTTAGCGCGATGCTTATATATATATCGGTCGGTGTGTCAAAATGTGGAGTTAACGTGTGCTACTCGAACGCGATGGACCCGATTTTATATGTTATGACAATTATGAAAATAATTATTGCATGCACCCACACGAAGTGGAAATCTCGCTGTCAACCATATTTGGAATGATGCCGCGTCGCAGTATATGAGGGTTGTAATCACTGAACCCCAGTTGAAACTCCGTAGCAACCCCCTTTAACCTTTGTAGAATAAGGAGAGTGGAAATTTGCGTTTGTTTGCTTGCTATCTTCGTGTTGCACACAGCAGAGAGAACGACCACACGAAGTAGGACAAGACCACACACAAGGCGCAAACTACCAGCAGAGGTTTATTTTTTCAGATCACAATTTTATACGCTCGTACAAAGCCACTACGCATGCGAAAATCAGTGCGTCCTAAAAAAAAAAAAATCGGAAAGGTTCACAGAAAGGTCGGAAAGATCGGAAAGGTTCACAGATGGGGTGCTTATGCACTCGGGATTTAATCTCAAAATATTTTCAGCCTCAGTGATTTTTCTTGTAAGCGTGTCATGCATGAAGCTTACAACAATGCACGTGCTGAACAGTGATTCACGTCTGCAGATTTTACAATGAACAGCGTGCCACCCATCAAGTGCGTTTTGACATTGTCAATGTTTTATTGGCCCGTCTGCCTCATATACTATGTGGCCGGTCCGATATATGTATATGTGGCGATATATATGTGGCCACTCTGCCCGATATACGTCTTAACCGAAAGAGAGGGGGGATCCTCTAAACGACATATTTAGTGCAGGGAACGGAGGTGATTTTGTGCCTCTTTTCACACTTGCCAGTTGTAGCTTCGCTGAAATGGTTATCCATCAAGCGGCCGCTGCGCTCGACTGGGAGCACGGTGGCGCAGAGGTTACGAGCCGTTCATAGCTCTAATTGCGAGGAGTACTGCTTATTGTTTTTGATGTCAGGAATCGCTCCAACTGACATGCAACAGCTGCGACACTCTGACGCTTACCTGGAGATCTCGAGATGTTATCTAGTTGCATTCACGTTCGCGTGATGATCGAAGTTGGAAGTTGCGCTTGACAGGCACGGTCTCAACGAGTTTAACGATAACCGTCGCTAAGGCGCCAATTATGACAGATGTTACGTGCTTGACCGTGTAACAGGCCTGGTAATCGCTGTTGCCTGTACGGTGCGACAGCTGGCGATAAAATTCACGCTCCAGAGCATATATACTAAACGCAAGGCGTTTTTTGTTTCAGTTTCGTGTAACAGCTGTGTAGGTAGATCATATTTGTCTTATTGCTGCATTATCTCCAGCACATACAACTAAATAATTATCATGCAAATATCTACGTTGTACAGCTTGGCTATACATAATGCAGTATTTACAACAAAAGAAGAATGGAACACTAAAGCATGCTAATTATCGACATACATACTTTCTTGCGTTATGCACAATTATACGGGGGAAGGAAAGCAAGGACATTCGTTTGTCCGTACTTTCCTTTCGTCATTTCGCATAGAAGAAGAAAGGATAAAAACTGGACTGCGCTTCATCGCCTTTTAACTACGGACGTTCTTGTACTACATCAACAGAAGGAAATAATAGCAGACGAATTCGCTTCTTTCTTGTTTACTCGTGTACTTGACCTATAGCAAATATATTTAAAATTGCGAACGAGCAAGCCTGAGTGTTTAACTCTGTGAACTTGAGCATATGCTAGGAACTCCAGCGCTATTGCAGTCTAAGAGAAGGATAAGCTGGTTGCACTTTTACTTTAACTTATTTTCCTAAAAGATTATGGGGTTCTGCAAAAGGAGGCGAGGAAGGGAGATTCCATTCGCTGCCAAGAGTGACAACAATGACAAGAATCCGATAAAAAGAACCCTTACAGAGTGCGGCCCCTGGACTGGCTAATAGCGCAGAGCTCTCGTTCTACCACTGTAGATCGTCGAGGTGCTCCGTAAGCTAGGTGATGTTCTGACGGCGAGGTCGCACTCGGAATCGACGATGGAGGTGTCTCCGCTCCTTCTGAAGCTCTCAAGTGATGAGGACTTCGCTTGCGAATGGCAAAGCTCGGAAGCATACTTCCCAGGCCGTTGTTGCTGGGGCAATGTGCGCTGATGGATCGCAAGCTGTCGGCCAGCGTCCAGTTCTGGCTCGTTGCGGGCGTTGTCATGCTCTCCCGTCTCACTCCGCTCTTCTAAATTATCCCCTGAAAGACGTACCAATGGACGTTAGCTTTCGCCAGCTAGTACCGAAGGTCCTCTCAGGTGGAGTCTTACAGGGAATGTGGCAAGGATAGAGGTTCGCTGTCAGCAGTTCCCTCTTCCTCGTTATCGTCTTAGGCAAAAAGTAGTCGACATTTACAGATCTTAGAGAGCAACCACCCAGACATAATACGTTCACGCATATAAGCCATTGAGCAAATTATCGACATTTCCCAGAAAGTGGTTTTCAGTGATAGATAGAGGCGGAGTGCAAAAACGTTTGCGCACCGTGGTTTGGGTGCATGTTAAAGGGCCGATGGTATAAAAAGTCCCACTACGGTGTACTTCAAAGCCCGTTGTGCCAGTTTCGGAACGTTAAACTCCACAATTTTTTAGTGCTCTAGTAGGTACAGGAGGAACGTAAAACGAATAAATAAAATAAATAAATACAGAAGACTTTAGGGATTACTTAGGCTCTCAACTTATTTACGGGAACAGCAGAATTCTCCAACATTAAAGACCATACACCATCTTGCTTTTGTTTACCTGCTTTAGAGCGCAGCTCTTAGGCGCCCGTTCCTGCCATGAGCGTCGACGTAACCGAGCGAACGAGCACAGCGAAGAATGAAAGTGAACGCGCAGCGGGGGATGAAAAACGGCGATAGCGAAGAGAGGGGGAAAGTGGAAGAGGATATGGCAAACGCGTGAGAAGAAAAGCGTAGCTCCGCACAAGACGAGCTCTGCGGCGACGATGGCTACGAGATGGCGCCAGAGTAGCGCGCGTCGTCTGTTCACCGATGACGCTATTGATAAGGCATGCGGCGAGCGCGTCCACCGATACCATATATGGAAACAAAGCTCTGCATGAGCAGAGGTCTGTCTGCGGCGGCTTCTGTGAATCGCGTCCACGCGTCACCCATGTGCTACCTCTCGCGATCTTCCGATTTGAGAGGCAGTCGCGCCGCACTTCACTCCGTTTGCAACGTGCTGCACGAGACAGATTGTCCGCGCCAGCCAATATATCGCGAAATGAAAACGCGTATAGAGCTGCGCTCAAATTTTGCATTATGAGTATCGTAATCATCAGTGAATTTTTAACTCAGAAATATTTTATGCCGGGCTCCACCAAAAATATGTCCCATGTACTTGCGTCACGCCATCATCACCACGCAAATCCGGGAGATGGCAATACTTCTTGCCGTTTCAGCGATTTCCGCTGACCCCTAGCAAAGGGGTCTTTAAGGAAATAAAACTGAACTAAACTGAACTCAACATAACAAGGCTAGAAAGGTTGCTTGAATAAAGCAATTATGCCTTTAATGATACATATTTGTTGCAACACAGACATTCAGCTACTATTTGTTCTATCAATAAATAATTTCGTAGACAACACGGCCAGCAGCTGGACACCTATATAAAGGTTAGTAATAAAGTGGCAGTTTCGCCCGAAAGGCGAAGCATCGATTGCGATAGCAAATTAGTAGAGAGCTATAGGAAGCAAGGATAGTAGTTTAAAGGCCGTATAAAGTTGTAACGCCATCAGGCGATATCATCACGTGACGATGCCGTTATTCTCGTATATTCGAATTGCAATGCGAAGCTATCATGCCTGCAGCTTGTGTCTTATCATGTATGCAGCTGCAACGCCCCTGATAAAGGGGCCTTTAAGGAAATAAACTGAAGTCGTCCTTTACGAATTTTGTGGCGCAGTTTACTTTGAGCAGCTCAATTAGTTCAATAAAGAATTTGCGCTTGGCGGAGGGCCTAGAGGAATGTATGGCATGCTGCACTTCCGCACACGTGCGCGTGACGTACGTCGCTTGTGTCTAACGTCGGCATCAGCTGGAGGCGCATGTTTTATTGCGATAGCAATTATATGGACACTTGAACCGGACTTTCTGCCGTCGGCGTCGTCGTCGCCGTCGTCGTCGCCGTCGCCGTCGTCGTCGCCGTCGCCGTCGCCGTCGCCGTCGCCGTGACGTTCCCTATAGATAAAATCTTCGCCGCGCGCCGTATGCCCGAGAGGAAGCGTGGAGGCGCATCACGTCAATTCCCACGCGCAAGCAGGAAGCAGAAGCCAGCGCCGGAGGGAGCAAGGGGGGGGGGGGGGCGCACTTCTTGCCAACAACTGCGCTCGTCGCTCCTCGCACCGTCTCTTATGGGCATTGTTTTTCTTTATAATACACGCTTCACTCTCGCGTTTTGAACAATTGGGCACACGCACTAACGCGGCATGGTCAAGAAGCGACTGGTTATAGGATTGTTGGTACAGGTGGGGGCGGGGTTCTGGTACAGGGGAGGCGTGGTTCTGGTCCAATGATAAGTTGTCTACAGGAATAAATTGAAAAAAGAGCAATAATTGAAATATTGAGCTAATTATAAATTCTGTGATATTAGAAAAAGGAATATGTCGCTTAGATAAATCATTTCTCATTTTATCTTTTTTTATGATGTACGCAAATTCCTTTCTTTCTGGCATCGCAATGCGCGTTGTGGAATTGAAAATAATAGCCCAGACTTTAGTCGACTCTATGTCGACTAGACTTACCTAGTTCAAATATATAACTTCATGGATCCTTATGTTCGCAGCGGCATGACTAAATGCTTATGACAAGTATTTTATTCCATGTGATCCAACTTTTAATGCGATAGCAATTACACGGGCACTCCAGGCGCATATTTCGCCGTCCCCGTCACATTCTGATATATAGAAGACCAACCACCTACCGCATTAATCATATAGGTTGGTTGACATTTGCACGCTTAGTAATGCGTTAATTTCCCAGGATCGGCGTTAAGAATTATTTTAAAAGACATTTGCTTGGGGTATTATGCATTTAAAGCAGTTGCTTAGGAATTATGATATTTCCTGCGAAAATTACGTCGAAACATAGTCACACAAACGAAAGCATAATTTGTGTTAATAAATCTCATTGGCCCGTTTACCAGCATGCATGTAGAGCAAGCTATGCACATGCCCTGAAATTTTGGACATTGCCCCTTCCGCTATCTGTTCAACTTCACCGCAGGGCACGACCATAACTAAATGAGCAGAAAAAAAAAGACATATTTCAGAAGGCCGCCCGGATTTTAACAACGTTCAGCTAGCAACGTCCAAAATTCCTTAACTCAGCTAGCAATGTCCAACATTCCTTAACTCTTATTGGTATGTTCTCTTCAAAGTTTTCTCGCCACACCTTTACTTACCCGCCGGTTGCATGGTCAATTGATCATTTCATAGCCCCTCGCCCGAAGCGTGGGACAACGTGCTCCGGGACGCTAGCCTCGACGGGCAACTCCGGGCCATTCAACGAGCCATGGAGGTGGCAGCCAGGCACCGCCTGTACCCCCCTTCCGTGAATGTTATTTTCAGATTTTCAGTTTAATAAACTTGTTTCTCGCTCTCTCTCATGGCCGATCTCCTGTAGTGGGCCATGCTCTAAGCAGGAACAAAGCAAAAAGAAGAGGAAGAAGAAGAACGTCCAAGCAATCGAGCCTTGCCAGAACGCTCCTGCCTTTCGTTTCTTCTCACTATCTCAAGAACCGCCGACCTCGGAAGTGTTGATGGACTTTCCACGAACGCGACCACGGACGAGTCGTGGACACGCGCCGCCGAAGTCTGGCCGGTATTTCCGGCGGGCCTCCGGTTCAGGACCTGCGGATTCTAGCACGGGGCCCAGCGGAGGACCAGCAGAGAGAAGTCGTGGCAGCTCAGGCGCTGCTCCCAAGGTCCAGGATCCCGAGAGTTCCGTCACGACGTCGAGCCCACCCAGCAGCCCCACGATGGACTCGGGCGAACGACGCAGCTCACGATTCTCCAGTGTCATGGACGACCCTCGGAGGCCTCATTCAATGCGTCGCAATGTAAACGACGGCATGAAGGCTCGAGAGATGCGGCTGCAATACGAAGACACATCGAACGTTGCTGAGCAGCACAGAGAGGCGAACCGGAGATCAGTGGATGACAGGCCACAGCAATGCACAACTCCACATTACGACGCACCTGATAGCAATTCAAGGGTGGCACAGCAGCAGAACATGAGACGCCCCGAGGAAGCCCAGCATCGCAAAAGGCGAATGACATCTACCATGCCGAATCCGAGGTCCACTCGGAGGCTACGTCGCAATGCCCATCAGACGAATTACTCTAAAGACGCTGGTTCCGGACCACCGGTACCAGTCCAGAGAAAAGATGTTTCACCGAGAGTGCAACCTTCTGCGCCTGTAGAAGATAGAACAAGCGCTTGGAGCGCAGAGCTCAATGACCGAATGGATCTTGTAGAAAAAAGAGCGCTGGACACTCCGTTAGAGGTTAAGAGTAGTGAAAAAACGCTGCTGAAGAAGTCCGGCGCGACAGAGCCGCTCTTGTTCCGGAGAAGAGCTACGCACCAAAGGGACGCTGTAATTCCAAGAAAATCGACATCACTGATGACGAAAGATGTCGTAAGCAGATTAGAAGGTCCAATAAATGAATGGTCGGCAGCGACACCAGCTGAAGAACATGGCAGAAGCGTCCAGCCTGTCCCTTTAAAGCGATCCAGCCTTTGCCCAACTGCCAAACCGGTCTGTGTGCCAAGAAGTCTATCTGTACAGAAATCGAAACAAGCTAACGATGACCAAACGCAAACAACGAAGTTTTCCACCGCAGGAGAAAATGAATTCAGCGCCAGAACTGACACGCCATACTTCACAGCCATGACTTCACTGCCTCCTTCTAATGTCCGCCAAACCTGTCTCTTTGTTGCCTGCAATTCCAGCCAGAACGGAGACAACACCCAGCAAGGCTAAAAGACTTCAGGAACGACCACCGAACAGCCTTCCATTTCATAGAGCGCCACAGTTTTTCAACAGCACAAGGGACAGCACTGCTTCTAAATATAAAGGGCAAGGCAATCAGCGTGGCGGTACTGTTGTCCCGTCCCAGAGAGAAAAATTGAAACGCAGATCAACGTGCTGCGCCCCTGATCTTCGACACGACGAGTCGGTGAACGACAGCTTGCGAGGCACAAGATTTTTGTCGTCTGAGCAGAAAGCTCTTGGGCAAAGTGCGACAGAGTCGGATGAAAAGCCGCCCGTATTGCCGAATAAAACTAGCGACGTGGATTTCGAAAAGCTGAAAGCACCCTCTGAAAACATGAACTGCGCCACAGCACCGGCCAAGGATGTGACGGCGGGCGAAACTATGCCTACAAAAAATTTAACAGAGGAACCACGAGCGATGGGAAATACTAAAACAGTGGCACTACCAGACGAGGGCGCGCGAGTAACGACCGTGATCACGAAGGTGCGAGACGAAGACAAAAAGGGAGGCAAGAAATCGCAACAAGGAGATCTGGTTTCCGATGAGAAGCGCTCTCGTCCTGTAACAGATGACGTCTCCTGCACGAAGGCTCAGGAGAGCTCCAGAGCCACAGCAGCACAGAGGAGTGTTCAGACAGGCTTCGGGTCAGCCGGCGAGAACTTGGGCACACTGAAAGCGTTACTTGCGGGGAAACAAGTGATCGATAACCTCGAAGAGCCTGTTCCTAAAGTGGACGCGCCAACTGGAGCGGAAAAGCTGCTAGTGGTGAACGACGATGCTAAGGATGAAGAAGGCACAAAGGCGACAAGCGAAGTCCTGTATGGTGAAAAGCTGTGAGCCATCGCTGCACGCAAAGGCTGTAAAGATCCTGGCGGAGCACACGGCGATTCCTCCATCTCCACTTGTTTCGAACGATGACTCTCAAGAAGAAGCACAACCTTTCAAACGTAAGTTGTTGCACAGCGCCACCCTGCGCTCATGGCAGACGATAGACCGCACACCAAGTTGATGTCACACAGCAATTTCGCGCGTCACCGTCGGGCGATGACGAAGCGAGCGTCCTTATCAACCCCCAACCCCACTTGCTTCATGCTCGCCCGACGGTGGGCCGTAAACATTCGCGTCACCGATGGGACTCTGTTAGGGGCGTGAATGGCGTTCTACGGCAGTTAACTTCCCGAATTTTAGGGGAAACAGACCGGAATTCAATACGCTGCAGAAATAAGCGACGTCAACTCCTTGAATGTCTGCAAATGACTGTCTACTTCTCGGGTGACGAGCTTCAAGTGTTACACCAGCATTAATTGTCTGGTATTTTCAGTTAGAAAGGTAATTAGCATAATTTGTGTAATTACTATAGTCTCATGATACTACATCGAGTCATTTTACACAATCTATGCCTTTGCGGCAAAAGTGCTCTCGAGAAAATCATCTAATCTTAGCATGTTTTCTATCTTCGGTGATTTTGACCAAGTATGTTCAAACACCCTGTGTATTTCACCTACGCGGTGGCTGAGCGGCTATGGTGTGGCGCTGCTAAGCACGAGGTCGCGGGATCGAATCCTGGACGCAGCGGCCGCATTTCGACGGGGGCGAAATGGAAGAACGCCCGGGTCCTGTGCATTGTGATCCCGTTAAAGATCCCGTGGTGGTCAAAATTAATCCGGAGTCCCCCACTACGGCGTGCCTCATAATCAAATCGTGGTTTTGGCATTCAAAACCCCATAATTCATTCCTTCACGCCTGCTTAATCTCTAACCACTAAATTCCACCAGAGAAGGCAGTAACTATCGCACATATAAATGCACGAAGCGCATAAGAACAACGTGTCTTTTTGTTGTTCAGTTAAATTTTCAAGAACGCGGAACGTCGGTGAAACCAGTAGTAGGCGACATTTATATAGCGCTTATGTATTTTAGTTTAACAGGCATGCTTGGACCAATAAAGCAGAAAGTCTAGCTTAAATGTGCGTCGTATGAGATACAGGATGTTTCACCTAACTTGGGCCAAACTTTAAAAACATGCAAATGCTACGTAGCTGGACAGAACCAAGGTAATGTTGTTTGCCGTCACTTGGATATACTGAATCATTTAATTAATTAATGAACTTCACAATTCTTACAATTAGATGAAAAGTGTCAATGAGGCAATTGTAGAGCAACATGAAAAACTCCCGATACAGATATCTCTTGCTCAATGCGTGCTACATTAGTGTTTTTTTTTTCCTAGCGGGAAAGAAGCCCGCGAATACACGCAAAATTGGCGCTCGACTGGCCGCTCGAGGCACGTTGTGTGTATTCGCAGGCTTCTGTCACGCTCGGAAAAACTTATGTAGCACGTATTGAGCTGTATCGGGAGGTTCTCATGTTGCTGTACAATTTTCTCATTGACACTTTTTGTCTAATTGTATTAAATGAGAAGTTGTTTAATTAAGACCAATTATATAATTAGGCGGAATGAAAGAAATAATTGAGGATCTACTAGCGGCGGCAATCAACATTACCTTGGTTCTGTCCAGCTACGTAGCATTTGTTTAAAGTTTGGCCCAAGTGAGAAACCGTGTATGAGACGCTTTTGTTTGACGCAGTTATTATTTTCCACAACGCGCAGTACCCGAGGCCGACATGTGGCTCGAGGAGTGCCGGTTTGCTTGCGAAGGGGCCTCCACTGTGGTGGCCCTCGTGCTCGTGGCGCTCATCCTATACGCCGTTGCACGGCCGATGTACGTCCACGACTCGGCCGCCCAGGTTATCACGCTGCAGTCTTGCCGCGGCGACTGGTGCGACCGGCTCGGGCTCTGGCTGCTGCCCAACAAAAGCAATCCGGAGAAAGACCCGTGCGATAACTTTTACGAGCGTGTCTGCTACGATTGGAATATGGGTCGCGAGAACACGTCGTTTGTAAGAGGCGTCGTCGACTCGGCCTACAGCTTCATCATCGGGAGGATCTCCAGGAGCTCGATGCCGTCCCTTATCCGGAACGACCTGGACCGGTTCGTGGCCTTTCTCAGGGTGTGCATGGCAGACCCAAGCTTCAACGACACCGTATCGGAATGGATGTCGCTAATTCGCTACGAGCTGGGCGACGACTTTCTTGTGCTCCGGCAATGGAACTGGTCGCGGCTGATGCAGGCCGCGATAAAGATGAGTTTAGTCTATGGCCTCCAAACCATCGTGGACGTGAGAGTAGGTCGCCGCCAGGATAAACCAGACAAAGCTGGCCTCTTTCTTTTGGTCGATGGGTGTCTCATTAGCTTATTTTCACTGAACCGCAGCGATACCAGGGCAATTATGTCCTTGCTTAGAGAAATAATCGACGAGCTTCCGGAGTTTCGGGACGTAACCAACGCCGCAACTCAAGTGAAGGACATAGCATATTTCATACACCTGAAAAGAAAAGAACCAGTCAAGAAAACCATGCTTTGCCAAAACCTCGGCTCTATTGTAAGGGGTGTCGATGCCTCCACTTGGCTGAGAGAGATTAACCGATACGTTCCGGCGAATATGAGTCTCGAGAACGATTGCATCGTTCATACTCACGAGGCCACCGATCACAGGAATCTGTTCCCGGCTCTCGAAGAGTATCCTGCCGAGACAAGGGCCCTGTACATCAACGTACTCGTGGTTGGCCAGGTTCTCCGATACCGGTACAGCTACGTTACTCGCGCGATGTCCAAGTTGCACGTGTGTATGCACGCATCTCGCGACGCATTCCGCCACCTGTGGGTGAAACTGATGATGGACGCGGCGGGCTTGCAGGTGCAGGTGAGATACCTCAGCCGCCTGTTCGAAGACATTAAGCAGGGAGTCATCGCGCACCTCGAACGAAGGGAAGGCTCCAACGTGACCAAGCTCGCAATGGTGGCCCTCATAAACAAAACCAAGCTACGACCCATCAGCAGTGCCAAAATTGAGAACGAAGGCATTTACAGAACTCCTGAGCTCGCCATCGGGTATCATATGCCACAGTACTACCTGCAGACGTTAGCCGTTCAGGCCAAACGCAGCGTCAACCGCGTGATGGACGAGGACAGGCTTGATGGATGACAAGGGAGAGGGCATTCTGAAACCCACTTACAACACGAATGATCTGACCATC
Organism: Dermacentor silvarum; assembly: GCF_013339745.2. Taxonomy (NCBI): domain Eukaryota; kingdom Metazoa; phylum Arthropoda; class Arachnida; order Ixodida; family Ixodidae; genus Dermacentor; species Dermacentor silvarum. Next base: position 135,361,812 of record NC_051162.1, read on the forward strand.
AGCGTGCCATTTCTGTTGCTCTTCCCACCTGTCTTCTACGTGTACCGCGATGAACAGTACCACAACTTCGCCACACTGGGAGTTCTTCTGGCCCTCGAGTTAATCAGGGAGGCTGGAAGACGTTCGCTGCTGGACTGGCGCGCGGCCAACGAAAGCGCCCAGTGCCGGACAGAGCTGTACCTGCGCCTGCCGGGCACAGGAAGCGACGAGCCAGCCCAACAGGCGGCCACTGAAGTGTTCATGTGGGAGCTGGCAGTGCGTGCGGCGCTCAGGAGCCTCGAGAAGTACGCAAAGCAGAGCATGTCGCCCGTCGAGGCGTCAAGCTATGGAGAGCAGCTGAAGCGGGTCTTCTTCGAGCGCTTCTGCATGCTCAGCTGCGTATTACCAGGCGACAACACCACGAGCAACATGAAGCATTGCATGCTGCCGTTGATGAACATGGCCGAATTCGCAGTGGCCTACCGATGCGCAGCAAAGAGCAGCACGAGATGTGGCGAAATATGAACCCCCGCATAGCGTTCAAGCGTTCGGCCGTATGAGCGACATCAAGCACGACGCGCCTAACGTGTACATTTGAAATACTGATCCTCTCACGTCTGTGCCCCGTAGTTTGCGCCTTTGCGACTATAGGCTTTCGCCGTTGTAGTAGTTGTAACTGCTGACGACAACGGTGGCAGTCATTGCTGCGAAACTAGCCGTCCCTGCTGCTCCAGCACCTTTCACATTCACTTCACGTTTTCGCTCGACATCCCCAGCGCGTGTTTGTATTACCGGAATGATTTTTTTGTTGATGTCTAGCTTCTAGTATCCGTTAAGGAATGCTTTTTACGTGGACGCTGCTTTTGGAACGAAATACACCAGTGTAAATTCTTTCAATTTATCAGTGCATCATCTGGGCTGTGTTCTGGCTTAACTACAGCTGAAAATTAGCAGTGTCATAGTAGTGCGTGTGCACAACAGGAAGCCATGAATACATGCGCTTGAAGCAGTAGCGCACCCAGGATCTCGGCCAGGGGGGAAGGGGGGGGGGTGTTGACAGTTTGCCAATACCATCTAAACAGCACTAATTTCGATTTCTTCACGGGAAATTGTCAAAAAATGCGCTTTTTGCGAGTGTGCAGACGATTGCGCGTCTTACATCTTAGTTGCAGTACCCGAATGCGCAAGGAAAGAAAAGGGGTTAAACAAAGGGGGGGGGGGGGTTAGGTCGGCCTCAGGGGGGGGGGGGTTACAACCCCCGAATACCCCCCCCCCCCCCCCCCCCCCCCGTCGGTGCGCCACTGGCTTGAAGAGCTGCATTGTCGTGCACGTTCGCTCCGTCGATCCGGTGCAGCACTCGAGAGAGAGAGAGAGAAGAGAGGGAGAGAGAGAGCGGGAGAGAGCTAGAGAAATGCCGCACTGTGTCACCCGAAAGGCGAACCATTGAGAGCGACATCAATGTTTCAGACGAATACACGAAGATTCTTAGTTTTGTCGGCTGTATAAATTGCAGTAAACGTTCTCTTGGTGATTAAATTTACATGCATGTTTCACACGCGTGCAGACAAACGGGTACAGATGTCCCTTGATGACCGCAAGCACTTGGCGTCGCAACGGCGACGCGATGAAGAGCGTCAGCAGCGGGAAGCAAACGCTTCGCGTTGTCTCTCGCTTCAAGGCATCTCCAATATTTGAGATTACACCTGACCAGGCGCGCGGGCCGATAGCGCGCATGAAGCCATCAGCCTTTTCGGCTGGCCCTTAAGTTCTGCCCTCGCCGCAAATTACCCCGCAAATACAACGCTCTGCCTACGTATGCGCTCAGACGCCCGTACACGAAGCGCGCGCGAAAAGACTGCGCGCATCAAGCCACCGTCCTTATCGGCTCGCCCTCGCACGCTTTCGCTCGAACCGACCGTATACCGCGCGGGGGGCGTCCTTATCGCAGTTGGACTTTATGCAGAACATCACGACGACGACGACGGTGAAAATTCGAATGGAGTGTCCATATAATTGCTATCACAGTAAAATTAGTACAGCTCCACGATACCAGTCAAGCGTATATGACCACTACGGCACTTTCGATTTTTACGGCGAAGCTGTTAGCCTCTAATTGGTCGGGATTTTTCGTATCCACGTGCGCCGATCCCGGAGACAGTGAACAGAAGCGCGAAGCGCACAGTGTGTTGCTTCTCCGAGAGGCATCACATGACGTCATCAGGTGACATCATCGCTTGACGAAGACGGCATCCCGTGACGTCACGTTTGGCTTGATGAGGTCATCAAATAACGTCATCAGGCGATATCGTGACGTGCCGATGCCATTATCACGACGCGTAACGTTTGACGTGATGTTGTCGTCACGCGACCTTTAGTGTGACGACGTCATCACGCGACGTTTCAGGTGAGGATGTAAAGACGTTTCATCATGTCTAACGTGACGCCACCACTTGGTCACATGTGTCTTGGTACCATCGGCTGTTAACGCCGCACCTTTCGCTTCATACCCCATATAATGATTTCGTATTTATAAAGAACACCCCCCTCAGCAGTTGTGGCGGTTTTCTGCAGCTTCGCTGTAGATCCACCTTCACAGGGTGGACTGCAGAAAGCCTAGATGTTGCAGAGCTTCTCACTCGTTCGTCTTAGTCCCTGAACCGCTTTCTCATTCGTCGCCATTTGTGATTAAAGTAGCAGGCTAGAGGCACTTCACTCAGGCCGACCTCTCCACCTTTCTGCGATTAAAGATTATCTGTTTCTCTAAAGTTCCGAGGTTCCGCCGGGGAGGCGAGCACAGCAAGTCAACATGTTTGTGAAGACGCAGAGTATAAAATCTGCACAATATGGCAGAATAATTGGTCTGATTTGTATCTCACATCTCAAAGGAAATAGTCTGCTTTGGCGACCATTGATTCTTTAGTGTTAAATGCAGAAAAAATGAGAAGGCAGTTCTTGTACGAATATTATCCCATGATCTTTACGTTGCAACTATTTCTGTGCGTTACGTAGCGATCGTCAGTGGCGACTCGGAGGAATGGAGGGCAAAATCGACTAAAATTTATTTTTTTATTTTAACGCCACAGTATGCCAGCATTCTTGGCAAATATTTCCACCAAGTGGCACTCTCAGATGAGCAGCGGAAATTATTTAAAGATGGCGGCAAACGCGTCTATCCGCATGCCTCCGCCTACTCGCCGCGCAAGTTTGTGTCATGTGCTGTGGCGTTTGCTTTGTGGTAATATAAGGACGCCTAAATGTATTTACAAATATAATCATTTAGAAATATAGTATATCTAGCTAAATTAATGCTTTCAGTAGTTCAGTACGGGGCCCAAAGGGGCCATGATAGTCGCGGGAGTTCGCGCGCGAACATTTGTTTACGTCCGCGTTCCCGCCATTACAATAGCCGTGCTACAGTGTAGCCGTGCTCTTACCCGCGTTCTGCTTGTGCGTGTTGCAATTCTTGCCATTTTAGCGGGATCCCATCTGTTTACGTTTTACAAACGCGCTGCAGACGTATCAATGCCTCGGTTTTCACCGAATCCGCGCAAGAATCGCATATTCTGCGGGAACCAGTACCTGAAAGGGAGCAAGTTTTGCATCTTGTGCGCCAGGAGCCAACACAATGCTGAAAACATGCACCGTTGCAACACTTTGGCTCCAGCGGTGCTATGGAGACCAGCGGTCCATGGACACCCACCTACTCACGAATACGACTTACATAGGTGGCGGCGACAGCAAGGCGTTCCTGGCTGTGAAGGAAGCTGAACCCTACGACTATGATGTGGAAAAACATAAATGTATCCCGAGAAAAGGATAAATAAGTACACGTGTCAATGCCCCCTCTTAAACAGCATCGTTAACGCTACACACACGAGCGCAAGAAACTAAGCACTTGTAGCGAAGAAAAATATAAAAAAATACAATGTCCCAATGTACGCCACACCACATTGACTACTTTAGGCTATGAGCGGCGCCGCTGTGATTGCGAAATGCCGTCTGGCACGACCTCATAGTCCAGTGTGCCAATACGTCTGATGATCTTGTAGGGTCCGAAATAGCGTCGTAAAAGTTTCTCGCTAAGTCCTCATCGGCGTATTGGGGTCCAAACCCAAACGCGGTCGCCGGGCTTGGTACTCAACGTAGCGTCGTCGAAGATTGTAGTGTCGGCTGTCGGTCCTCTGCTGGTTCTTGATACGCAGGCGGGCGAGCTGTCAGGCTTCTTCGGCGCGCTGGATATAGGCGACGACGTCGAGATTCTCTTAATCAGTGACGTGCATCAGCATCGCGTCGAGAGTCGTCGTCGGGTTCTTGCCGTAAACCAGCTTGAATGGCGTGATCAGCGTTGTTACGGCATGACGGCAGGACGGTTACCTACGGCAGGACGGCATCCCTCGTCTTGTGCTCGACGTCGACGTATATTGCAAGCATGTCGGCGAGGGTCTTGTTCAGCCGCTCGTCTGCGGGTGGTAGGCAGTTGTCGTCCTGTGGCTTGTCTGGCTGTCTTGCGAAATGGCTTGGGTGAGCTCTGCAATGAAGGCTGTTCCCCTGTCGGTGATGAGGACTTGTGGGGCACCATGTCACAGCAGGGTGTTCTCGAGGAAGAATTCAGCAACTTCGGCTGCACTACCTTTAGGCAGAGCTTTCGTTTGGGCGTAGCGGGTAAGGTAGTCGGTAGCCACGACGATCCACATATTTCCTGATGTTGACGTTGGAAAGGGTCCTAACAAATCCATCCCGATCTGCTGAAATGGTCGTCAGGGTGGCTCAATCGGCTGCAGTAATCACGCTGGCCACGTCGGTGGTGTCTTGTGTCGCTGACAGTCTCGGCATGTCTTGACGTAATGGGTGACGTCGGCGGTCAGGCGCGGCCAGTAATACCTTTCCTGTATAATAGATAGCGTCCGGGAGAGTCCGTGATGCCTAGCGGTCGGATCGTCATGTAGGGCGTGCAGTACTTCTGACGCGGTGCTGAGGGAACAACAAGAAGGTAGCGGGCGTGGACTCGTGAGAAGTTCTTCTTTACGAAGACGTAGTTTTGCAGCGAAAACGAAGGCAATCCTCGCCTGAATGCCCTAGGGCCGGTGTTGCCTTCCAAATACTCGACAAGGTATTTAGCTCCGGTGCTGCTCGTTGCTGTTCAGCGAAGTCTTCCGCACCTATTGTTCCTAGGAAGGCGTTGTCATCCTGGTCGTCTTGCGGGGGCGGGTCAATGGGGGCGCGTGATAGGCAGTCGGCATCAGAGTACTTCCGTCCCGATTTATAGACGACGGTGATGTAAAATTCCTGGAGTCTCACAGTTCATCGTGCGAGGCGTCCTGAAGTGTCCTTTAAATTGGCCAGCCAACACAAGGCATGGTGGTCGCTCACGACCTTGAAAGGCTTGCCGTATACGTAAGAGCGGAATTTCGTGGTAGCCCAAATGATGACAAGGTATTCTTTTTTCGTAGTAAAATAACTGGCTTTCGCTTTCGGCAGCGACCGGCTAGCATAAGCAATGACCCTTTAAAATCCGTCTTTCTTTTGGACTAGGACGGCGCCGAGGCCTAGGCTACTTGCGTCGTAGTGGATTTCGGTGCCGGCGTCTTTGTCGAAGTGGGCGAACACTGGTGGTGACTGCAGGCGATGTTTAAGCTCTTGGAAGGCTTCGAGATGCGGCGCTTGCCACTCAAAATTGACGTCCGATTTCGTGAGAGAGGTTAATGGCTCGGCGATGCACGAAAAGTTCTTGACGAAGCGCCTGCAATAGGCACACAAGCCAAGGAATCTGCGCATTGCCTTCTTATCGGTGGGCTATGGGAAGTTAGCGATGGCAGATGTCGTCTGCGGATCAGGGCGGACTCCAAATTTGTTGACGACGTGGCCTGAGAAAAAAACCTCGTCGTAAGCGAAGCGGCACTTTCTCGCTTTCAGAGAGAGCCCTTTTTGCAGATTTCTAGGCTTGGGTCGGCGGGCTTCTCTACTTCCCTACTTCTTCGGTGAGCGAAGCTTTGTTGAAGAAATTTGGGCTTGAGCCGAACAATTCTTCGGAACATTGCGAAAAGAAACTGAAAACGCGTCCTGTTGTCATTCCGTATTTACACAGAGTGGCTGATTCGTTAAGGAATGTGGCTTCTAGGTAAGATGCACCGGTAGTGTTTTCGGCTCTCCGGAAACTTTCTCGTATTTGTGCTCGCCTGACTTCCGTAAAAAGTACCGAGTGTGTTCCATCGGTGTCGTGTATAAGATTCCTTTAGACTGTGGCAAGGTATACATTGGCCAAACTGGCCGTTGTATAAATGATCGCCTACGAGCTAGAGCATGCACTATCAATGAAGAATGGGACAAGCTCGCATTTGCATTATCACTGCAAAGTGTACACGTGTGAACCTTTGTTCGAAAACACGCATATTACGGAAAAGTAAGGATACAGTGGCACGGGAACTAGCAGAGGCGATGTATGTAAGAAAGTTTGGTGACCAGTGTATCAGCGTTCCGTCGTTGTCTTTTTACGAGAACGAGTTTAGTTTCCTTGCTGATAGGATGTGATTAGGCTTGCTTTCTATCTTATGTGAACTCATTGTTTATGTTCTTGTATGCATGCCTGAGGGTATATAAGTGAAGCATCGGGAAAAATAAAAAATCAATTGTAAGTGTGCGCCAGTCCATGTCTTTTATTCTGTCGTCTGTGTGTTACTTCTTGCGCCTAAAACGATTTCGAGCCCTGACGACTTGATGGTCTCTCACACTTTCTCAAGCCGCCTAAGGTGATCGTCTAAATCGTCGGCGAAGACGATGGTAGTAGACGATCTAAGTAGATCTAAGACGATCTAAGTAGACGATCTAAGTAAACAAGACAGGTCTGCCACTTCAACCCTCCTAACATCCTGTCCATCACGCGATGGAACGTTGCAGGCGCCGAGCACAGTCCGAATGGCATGACCTTGAACTCATAGAGGCCGTCCCGTGTAATGAAGGCGGTATTTTCATGATTCCTCTCGTCGACTTCTATTTGCCAGTAGTCAGTCTTGAGATCCATCAACGAGAAGTATTTAGCGTTGTACAGTCGATCCAATGCGCCGTGTATCCGTGGGAGGGGATATACCAACGTTCTTAGACTACTGGGATACACGTCCTTCTTAGTGATCTTGTTCACTCGACGATAATCGACGCAGAAACGTAGGGTTCTTTCCTGTTTCTTCACCAGGACTACAGGCGATGCCTACCAGCTTTTCGACGGCTGGATGATGTCGTCATGCAGCATTTCATCGATTTGTTGCCTTATAGCTTCACGTTCTCGTGTCGAAACTCGATAAGGGCTCTGGCGGAGTGGTTAAGCGCACTCTTCGGTTATTATGAGATGCTTTGCAACTGGTGTTTGTGCGGTTGCTTGATGACGTCGAAAAGCAGTCTTTGTATCGTCGGAGAAGACGTCGAAAAGCAGTCTTTGTATCGTTGGAGAAGACTTGAGCTGTTGCTGCTTACTCATGGAGAGACTTGGATTTATGTAGAAGTCTGGTTCGGAAACTATGGGCGCCGAGGTAGATGTGGCAGAATCCGAGAGGACAAGCGCATAGCTGGTTTCCAGAATTTCCTCGTTGTATGCGATCGTCGTGCCCTTGTTGATGTGCTTGAACTCTTGGCTGAAGTTTGTCAGCATCACTTTCGCTTTCCCTTCGTGCAGTCGAGCGATCCCTCTTGCGACGCAAACTTCACGGTCTAGACGTAGGCGTTGGTCACCCTCGATGACGCCTTCTACGTCTGCGGGTGTTTCGGTACCGACGGTAATGACAAAGCTGAGCGAGGCGGGATGCTGACTTGATCTTCGAGCACACTCAAGGCGGGGTGACTACGAACGCTCTCCAGCGGTATCGCTTGATCTTCGTATAGCGTTATCTACTTCGACTTCGGGTCGATGATTTCACCGTGTTGGTTCAAGAAGTCCATGCCGAGAATGACATCTCGTGAACACTGTTGGAGGATAACGAAGGTGGCAGGGTAGGTCCGGTCATGAACGGTAATTCTTTCCGTGCAGATTCCACTCGACGTTATTAGGCTTCCTCCAGCGGTCCGAAATTGAGGGCCTTTCGATGCAGTCTTTCAACTGTGCGGCGATGGGTCCACCGACGACGGAGTAGTCGGCTCCTGTGTGACTAAAGCGGTGACTGCGTGGCGTCGAGAAGCACGTCGAAGTCGGTGGTTCTTTGTTTGCGTTGCAGTTTGGTCTTGGCATCGGATCACGGCTGCGTCGTGTGGACCATTGGCTGGAACGTTGCATCGTCAGGCCTTCTTTTGTCGGCATATTCTTTGCTTCCAGGCGGGATGGCGGCATCTTCGTCGGCGGTGGAGGATCTTCGTCAGTTCGATGAGCAGCAACCGCACTTCCATCGGTTGCTGCTTTTAGTTTTCCGGATATGGGCTTACGGACCGGCCCCGGGCTGGGCCTGAGTATGGTCGGCGTCGCGGTGACTCATATCGGCCTGGTGACGGCGAACCAGATGGTCGTCGAGGGCTCCACTGAGTGGCAGCGAGGTAGTCTGGTTATCACATGGCCGTTCACTTTGCTGTGGGTGAGGTGCATTGACGGCGAACCCTCGCAGTTCCAAGTCGCGGTATGGGCATGGCCGGCTTCCTCGCAGTGATAGTAGAGCAGACGGTGGTCAGGGGTGCGCCAAATGTCCGTCTTCCTCGGGTAGCTGCGCTGGACAACGGCCGGGCGTGATGGCGGCGGTGGTGGACGACGGAATTGCGGCGTTACGGGACCCTGGCCTAGGTCATCGCTTCCGGCCGGCTGGGGTTGCGGCGATGCCGGAACTTCTGATACTTCCAGCGACCACTGAAGCTCTTCTTTAACTATGTCAGCGATCGAGGTCAACTGGGGCTGCGACCTTGGGCACAACTTCTGCACCTCTTCCCACACTACCGCTCTGATCTCCTCGCGCAGGTCATCGGCGCCTAGCGCTTGAGCTTCAGCGTAGTTTGTTGTCAGCGCACGGCTGTTGTATTGCCTGGTGCGCATATGAAGCGTCTTCTCGATCGTTCTGACCTCCGAAACAATTTCTGCGACAGTCTTGGGCGGGTTGCGTATCAATCCGGCGAATAGTTGTTCTTTCGCACCTCGCATAAAGAATCAAACTTTCTTTTCTTCAGACATGTCGAGGTCGGCGTGGTGGAAGAGGCGAGTCATCTCCTCCGTAAAGATCGCGATGTTCTCGTTCGTCAGCTGCATGCGGGCTTCCAGTAGACCTTGCGTTCGCTCTTTGCGCAGGAAGCTCGTGAAGGTCTACAGGAAGCCGTTGCGGAACAGATAACATGAAGTAGGGTCGATTCCTGGTTCTCAAACCACGTCCTGACGGCGTCTTTTAAGGCGAAGTACGCATGCCGAAGTTCGTCGTCGGAGTTCCAATTGTTGAATGCAGCGACCCTTTCGAATGTTTCCAGCCAGTTATCCGGGTCTTCAAACGATGATCCACGGAAGGTCGGTGGCTCCCTGGGCTGTTGTAGCACGATGGGGGACGCTGGAGCTGTCATTGGGGTTGCTGGCTTGGTAACGATCTTATTAGTTATCTCAGGCCCGTGTTCCGGGGGCAGATGTTGTAGCCTGCGGCTTGCTCGATGGTCCGGGACGACGTTGATGTTGTTTTCGCGGTCCGGGCTTGGATCACGGCTTGTCGGGGGCATCCGGTACATTAACCCAAATACCTCCACCAGATGTCCCGTGGTAGTCACGGTCAAAACCACAGCAGCAAAACCGTGAATGGCGAAACTCTTTATTGGGCGAACCTGTGCCCAGAAAAAATAGGCTACACGCAAAGCACAACGATAGCGGCGAACACAGTCGGCGATCGTCGAAAATTTGATCTGCCGGTCAAGCGCGTCGGCCTTTATACATGAGTCATCAAAGTTTCCAGAGTAATCGCTGGTGCCCGCGTGTCTTCGAGAAAGTACTACATAATTCGCGTCACGCATACAGTCACATTACACAAGCTTCGGTGACAACGGGTAGAACCATCGATAACATTCGAGTAAGTTCCAATCATGCAGGCGAGTCTTGCGCTGAGCTTTGAGTTGTTAGTGGGTGAACTGCAGTTCCCGAGAAAAGGGTAAGTACACGTGTCAATATAAATGATTTGCTTTCATATAACTATTCTCGCTGAAAACATGTGATGAGTATATCTGCATAAGGTGACGATTATATATACAGATTGCTTTTATGCCAGTCATAATGAATTGTACACTCAGACTGCTTAACATTCACTTCCTCGCAGCATCATGCTAACAGCTTATGCTTATTTTTTCACACGGTAAGAACTTCATCGATGGCTGAGCACATCTTTTATTTTTGTGCTTCAGTTAAGGTTTTATTTTGTTTGCAACGTTTACAAGCAGTAAGCATTAAATTTCTAAAAGGCATGTTTTATGCAGCACTTCGTCTTTTGTGGTATTATATATGTTAGAAATGAAAATATATTTGATGCATCAAATTGTTTTAAGCACACTCTTGAAATTATCAGACTAAAAAGAAAAAAAGAAACGTAAAAAAACATGAAGAAGCAAATGCAAGCAAATCGGCAAGTTGTACTCGAAGCCTCACACGCGTGGTCATTGGTGACTTGTCGACCTATGCAGCTGTATTCTGCGACAGTTGTGCGTGTGTTGCGTGATCCTGCAAGCTTAAAGTGTTTTAGCTGAGCGCTTGCTGTCCGCTCCGCTCAGACCGGCATATGCTAGACAACCGCTTAGCGGGGACGCTATTGCGCTTGCGGACAACCCTCATACCGGCAGCGGAACGAAGACCGCATCCCTCGCGCCGCTACAAAGCCGACTGAGCGGAGCGTAATGCCACGTACACACTAGCGGAAAAACGCGCGCGGCGCGCCGCCGGCGGCAAGATGCGCGCCGCGAAAGCAGCCGCGGAACGGGTTTTTGTTGCCGCGGCAGGGATCGCTCCTGGACCGATTTTTTGCGGTTTGCCGCGTGCCGCGGATGAAGGAGACCAATGAGAGCG